>NW_004955632.1:97218-105975 GCF_000276665.1 Chinchilla lanigera
AGAAAGAAAGAAAGAAAGAAAGAAAGAAAGAAAGAAAGAAAGAAAGAAAGAACAGAAAGATTGTTGTTCTTCAGGGTAACACACATGCAGATAATTTCAGTGCATATGATGCAGTAAAACAAAATTTGAGCGCATGATATCTACCATGCTCAGAGATACAAACCAAGAAGCTGCAATTAACTTATGGTAAATCTGCCTTTTCAGACTTCACTCTAAGGAAATTGACATTTCATGGATTCAACAGTTCCTTTCACCTCGTGGAGTTTTCCGAGGTGACATGATGAGAGCAAATAAGAATAAAATTTGTGATCACTTTCTCTAACTTATGTTCATCATCAAAAGCAGCATGTGAATTTTTATTTAGCTTCCAAAGTAGACAAACAAATGGAGCAAGTTTAACAAATAAATCCACTGTGGCATCTAATTTTCCCATCACTGTTAGGATGATGTTGATACTTTAGAGATGATCTGAGTAGCAGTTTTAAGCAAAACTAACATCTTTTCTAATTGGTTTTCTTAAGCAATTGGTTTAGCTGAAGCACTGCTACATTTTGAATCATAAATATTAAGTGTGGTGATTCATGATTTGTTTATATTTAACAGGATCAGGATTCCATTCACTTCTACTGAGAGTCTGCCCTTGCCCTGGACAATTAAAATCAGAATTATCAAGAAATCAGAGTTAGGTGATGGACAAATTAGTGCTCTCCCACAGGCACTCCTCCTTAAAAATTTATACTCAGAAAATCTGCCATAAAAACTAACTTTTACATCCACCATATGCTGTACAGTTGCTGCAACTTTTGTAGAAATCCACGAGAAGAGGAAGAAACCCATAGTTGTGTGCACTCAGCATAAGTCTAGAGATTTATGGGGCTAAAAAGACAACTTTCTCAGAAAACTTCCTAAATCTTTGTGGCCACTTTGCAGTGCTACATTTCTTATGGGGCAGCTACTTCAAATTTAAGTGGGACAGAAGGCATATTTCATTTTAAAAACTTGTACTTTCCTTTTTTCCCTACTGTATACACCACTGCTTTCATTTTAATACTTATGAAATGAGAGGAAAATACTCAAAAGGAAGGAGAAACTGGAATGGGGCAGAGGAGAGAAAAAAGAAGGAAAAAGGAAAACTACATACACATACACACAAGATGATTAAAATGCTTACACTACTAATTGAAATAAGACAATTGAAAGGAAATGTTCAGGCCTATACTGTGTGATCAATTTTTCATGCTTATATCTTGTAATGTGAGCAAATACATTGAAGATAACAATATGCAATGTAATAATCATTCTTACTTTCCAACAATCCTATTTTAAAATTTGAAGCCACAGTTTTTAGGTTTTCTTTTTTAATTTTTTTAATTTAAAAATAAAAGGAGGAAAATATTAACAGAAAGACAACATTTTACAAAATAGCAAAGGAACAGTACAGACAGTAAGGAGTTACATTCAAAGTGGTAGGGAATTAACAATGCTTGTTGTATTGCATATTGATATCTTCAAAGTGGTTTATCTAAACAGACATGCAATGCTGATCAACCAAGGACTCATTGACAGTTTCTTTCAGCAAAGAAATACAAGACAGTAGAACAGCCATGTTGACTATCCTGCATATACTTAATATTTTCTTTAAAAGAAACAAAGAACTATATGTTTCCTTTCTCTTTATCAAAATGTGCCATTACATTAGAAAAAGAAAGGAAATCACTAAGAATGGCCTCGGATGCTTTTATGGGGAAAACTAATTCTTTACAAATTTGCTCTGATAATTTGAGATTCAATTGAGAAGTCCTACCTCATTGCTGTCACGGTAGTGAATGAATAGCTGCAAAGATGTTATAATTGTCAGGCTCTGTTTAGCATATGAAACTCACAAGAGATTGTGTCATCCTAAATTAAAGGGCTCTAACATTAAAGCATCAAAGTGCTTTTCATTCCTAGTTGGGAAAGAGCTTTTGTTTTATGTATTTATCATTTCCTTATTAATTATAAAGTGTGCAATACTTGAAAACTTTTCTCATGAATTTCTGACATGATACGTATGGAGAAAACATCTCATGTGTAAAAACATTTTAAATTTCAATCCAGTGTAAGATACAGTTCAGAATGTTAAAGGGTAAAATGAAATAAAGTGAAAAACAATCTTCAAAATAAATATATGACAGGGATATTACACGTTTTATGAGACGTGCTTTATCTTTCCTAATGTTACATTTGCAAATGATACAATGCATGCTGCTCATGGATTCAAAAATTCAAAAGATTTTTTGGATTGATACTGAAAGTGAAAGTAGAGTATACGTCTTCTTGAATGTAACATGTCAGAAATGTAAACAACACATTAGATAATGACCCCAGGGCACATTTCACAAGGACCCTGCTTTCAAGATAAGCACCTTCTACAGGATAGATTACACTATACCGTTGTTTAACTCCATGCGTATTGACATGGTTTTCTTCCTATCTGCTCATGCTCATTCTTTGTTTTATACCAGTATCTGGTGATCATCAGTTTCTCTGACTCTAAGACCCAAGTTCATAATCTCTTTATGAGCACTGAGAGCAATTGCTTTAAACAGAAAAGTCCCAGTGCAAGCTACCAAAATCCTCCGAAGTTTCACTTTATTATCTATCTATTCATACAGTGATTGAGCCTTCAATCTTTCTGTCTACCTATAATTGATCTGCCTTCTCTATGTACTTTTTGTTCATATGAAACAATCTATTGCACCTATGAACCTACTGAATTCTCAGGCATTATCCCCATCTATTCACCTACTCATACTTTCATGCATTTCTCCACATATACCTGCAACAAACCATCCATCCATCCATCCAACTGCCTCTCCATCATTTTTACCTACTAGAATGTGGGTCTCTGACAGTGCCTAATTCTTAAGGGATAGCTTTCAATTTTAGAGTTTATTTCTTAATTTTTTCTCACACTTAAGAGAATTTCATTCTATTTCATAAAATAACAATAATGTAAACATAATTTTGCCAGTTTGGGTTCAACATAGGGAATCCTTCTGCACATTTGATATGAGAAAGCAAAAGATATTCGCCTCAGTCCTTTATCACTCCAGGCCAAATGAATACACTGTTAATACCTTGGGCACATATTCGATGTGTTGTCCTGATAAGGTTTTCATACATCAAAACATTTGTATATAAATGCTTTGTATCTTTCCTTTGGTAATTCTGTGATATATATATTTCACCTCATTATTTTACATTAAGTAAATCCAGTGGCAAAGTCTGTATAATACTCCATTTCCTAAATGTGCTATAAATTACTTATACCTTGTACCACCTTCAAAAGTATGAATTATTTCCAAATTCATGTTTCCAAAAGAGTGGTCTCATGGATATTTTCATGGCAACCATTTGATTCCAACTTTAAAATGTGTCTACAAAGTATGCCCTTGACAGGAACAACTGGCTGAATTCAAATGAATGTCTTTGGAGGTTTCAATCATATTGACAGGGGCTGGGGATTTAGCTCACCAGCAAAAGCGCCTGCCTGGCAAGGGCAAGGTCGTGAGTTTGGTTCCCGGTACCGGAGAAAAACCAAAAAAGAAAAATCATATTGACAGTTTTTAAAAACTTTAGAGACCTATGTTGGACATTTCTATCCTCTGCTGACCCACTTAGTCACAAGCCTTACTATTCAGAGCAGGAGCAGCCAGACAGTGGCTCACTCACATTCTGGGTCCTCAAATCTCTTCTTCCTTACCTAGAACCTTTCTCGATTTCAGCAATGGCTTTTCAAGGATGCCTCTGGCCTCGCACATGCACAGTCCTGACGTGTGGAGAATGAATTTGTGTAAGCAAGCAGAGCTGACAAATATTATATATTCAAATGTCAACTAGAATAGGCAACACTGCATAGAGTATAAAGCTATAGGTGCAGGATGGGTCCCAGTGACCCCGACACAGACACACCTTAATTCTTTAATCACCCAATTTCTCATGCATAGGGTACAAGGGAGACCAGGAGTCACCTTCAGAAATCAGGGTCCTTAGGAGGGGAGTGTGAAAATGAGCGCTGAGCTTTACTGAGAAGAAGTTTCAGAGTGAAACCGCTCACAAAGCCATACTCATGCTTCGTCCATGGCTCAGGTTTTACACAGCTTAAAAGAATTCAGACTAAGAAGCAGGACAAGATTTTAGAAGAAATGACACCTATCATACAAGTGTTCACAATTTCTTTTCTGCTACATTTCTCCTTTGCAATTTGTTTAAACTAGTCATGCCTAGACATAACTCTCTCACTTAATTGCTCATTTAGAAAAAAATGTCCCTTGTCTTATTACTGAAGCGTAAACTGTTACAATTATGAAGTCTCTACAATGATAATGGCTTAGCAAAGGTCGTCTTTATTTGCAGTTGATATGGAAGAAGAAATTTCCCATTATGAAACATTTAATTCCTTGAAGTTGGGATGTACTTGTGAAAAAAATATATTCAGTGATAGTCTTTCATTTTTTTTTTTTCCAGTACCAGGAATCAAACTCACAACCTCGTGCTTGCCAGGCAGGTGCTGTCCCGCTGGCTAAATCCCCAGGCCCATTCAGTGATAGTCTTTTAAGTGACAAAGATATTGAAAAGTTTCAAGGTAGGAAGAAAGCACTCTGAGGTAAGGCAAGTCACAGGATGTTGGTTTTCCTGGAATGGAGCCAAATAAATAGAAATTAACCTTCTTAAGTGACCTTAAAAATTGCATCTAAAATGGCTAAAGAGGGAAGTCAGTATGATCATACTACACGTTTTCATTGACTCTATCTGAGCGTCTATCAAGGTAGTCAAGTTAAGGTACTATTATGACTCTACTGGGGTTCTGAGGAGGAACAAATCCAATAGAATATATATTCAGCAAACACACACACACACACACACACACACACACACACACACACACAAACAACATGGTAAAGGAGCAATAATTGTGGTCACCACTTGCTGCAGCACATGGTAATCTAACATAATTGTCCAATACTCAAGCATATTCCTTTAAACCTAAATAAGAGAGACAACTATTGAGAGGTTAACAGTATGTGTGGTGATATATCAGGTGGAGGTAGAAGGTAGGGTTTTGGTTAGGTTTAGAAATGCGAGAGTCCACAGTGACAGTATGAGTTGGACAGTCAGAGGAAGCGCTACCTGATCTCATCAGTCCAAGAAGGTGGAAGGCACAGAACAAGAGATATCAAAAATTCAAAGCCAATCCTTTACCAAAAGTCTGGGTGCTCCCTGGAAAGTCCTAGGTAGGAGTAGGTACTGGGGGGATCTTGGAACAGGACCTTCCAAACACTGCAACAGAACTTCTTCTTGTTGTGCTTTTATTCTATTCAAGCTGCAAGCCCATTGGATGTTCTCATTCACACTCAGGATGTGTCTCCTATAGTCAGTATACTGGACTGCATAGCAGTCATACCTGAGAACACCCCCAGCACGTAAGCAGAGCTGACCCTCACTATAGAACTATGCTTTATCAAATGGGGAGTACATTGCCTCTTTTATCACAATGAGAGGCAAATTTTCCATTGCGTTATTCTTTCTATGCTCATCACTGTACTGAACTCACCATGTAGATACAGTCATGTTGTCCAGGCGGGCACTGTGCCTCCAGCTGTAGCCCTGGCCCTCATGTAGATTTAATAATATTTAACTAGTCATCTTTTGTCAATCAATGTTATGTAACAGAGTGTAGGAATACAAAGCATGCAAAGATATGTGTTCTGGGCAAACATTTCAGAAGATCTTGCATTTTTTACCTGCTGCAATAACCCATATCTTCATTCCTGAAAGATCTTGTCAGGTTCTCATTCTGCCTGGATTTGGGTGTTGCACTTTCTATTTGACCTTAACCAAAGGCCAGAGTAAAACTAGATCACCCACAAGAGATCCGCACTTCAAACACACTCACCATTAACTACACGTGCAATACTAGCCTAATTTCTACCTTATAGCCCAAACCAGTCTCCTCTAAGATCACCGTATCCTCTTAGGTAGCACATTTCTTCAGAGACATGACAGTCCCAAATTGCCCACAATGAATGTTCAGACTCCAGTTTGATGGAATTATTGTGCTTCTCATCCCTTTCTGGAGCTGACTTCTAGAACTACACACAAAGTCAAGGAACCAGAAGGAAATACTTTGTACATTTTTCCTCAAAGTTAATGTGCGGTTGGACCATTCTGATTTCCATATATTCATGGAAACAACGGTGCAATAAACCTAGTATTGGCAGAAATAGTGCAATACTTTGGATAATAGTTAAGAGCATATTTTGCTTCACTCAAATGAGAGATGCCATATGATAAATAAGCTTATGTGTCTGGCTTATTTCATTCAGTATTACATTTTGCAGGTGCATACAAGCAAAAAGAATGATGAAGAATTTATATAAAAGCGACAGGAGGATGAATCTCTCATGATGGGGAAAGTGACCAAAGGAAGGACGGAAAGGGGTGAGGAGGAAGGGAGGAGAACTGAGTATGATACAGATATGCCATGGACATGGACCTCATAACCTCAACGTACATTAAGAAAACATGGCATAACGTGAACTAAGACTAATAATACCAACAGGAATGAAAATCATGATAGGGGAATTAGGGGAGAAAGAAAGGATCGAAGGATTGGGGAGGGAGGAGACACAAGATTAAAAATAGAAACAGGCTGTAGTATGTACATGTAGCCATTTGCAAAGACGATTTTAAATGTCATATGTTGCAGCCATGTAACAAACAAATATTTAAACGTGCACACACAGTGTTCTGCAGATCTTTAACCAAGCCCTCCGGGATATAGATAACTAACAGCACTGTGGTTGCATCATCAAAACATTATTTCATCATTTCATGGATTCAGCTGCTTCTGCAAGATGGGGAAATGTGAAGACCAGAGAATTCCATCAGCCTGAACACATTCCCATATTTCGTGAACCTTGAACTGTACTCTAATGTCTGAAACATGGCAGTGTGTGAGACCGATATCATGGTGAATAATGAATGCTTCTATAAGTCGAGAGATGTTCCTTTTTACAGAAAAATTACATCCAAAGAAGCCAATTCTATACCCAGTGAGTGTTTATTTCTTCAAGGACAAATTATTTCTATTTCCATGATAGTATAGATGCACATAATCACCATGGCTCTTGGGTGCAGGCCATTCACCTTTTATAATATGGCCAAAGCAGATTCTCAGAGTGAGTTTTGTGTGGAGGCAGGTTGAGCGTCCAGTAGGGGCTGTAGGCAGTCACACTGGGTGAGCTGCACCCCAGGTAACATGGAATGTGTTAATATGCTAGGTGAAAAAAATCACAACTGCATTTAAGGAAAAATTATAATCACCATTTGTTGAAGCACATCGTAGACTACTATGATTCCATTTAATCTTTACCACCAAAGTAACTGCCTTCGCTCCTCAGTTTAGGAAACCAACATGGCAATTCTATACAGTATTACATTTATTTATCCAGAATAAAATTTCTGAACCAGAGAAAAGAACATAGAATTAATTTTGGAACCTTCAGGTCCACTCTGAGCTTGTCCTGGATTAAAAGTCTGTTGATAACCTTACTTCCCTGGGCCCGTACTTTTATTGCAGGGCCATTTATGTTTCAGACCTGCTTCAATCAGCATTAGTTCAACTGCAATGTTCATTTCCTTTTCTGCAATGTAAAGTTTGCCCATTCAGAAGTCATATGTCCTTTTTCCAGAGGATGCAAGGAAAATTACCAGTGTGAATTTCTGTAAATTCCTCCAGGTCCCTTCTGAAGGTTATCTGACAATATTTTAATGCCAGGTGTTCCAGGTCTGTAACCTGGCTCAAGTCTGGGAATTGTCTGAGTTGCTCCATTTCTCTGTACTCCTGATTTCAAGTAGATTTCTTAAGATGCTCTGAGATATTTCGGCCTATATAGCTTCAATAAAAATTTAATAGACTTCCTCTCTATTTCATGTCTGGGAGTGTCATAATTGGCCATGCATAAGTGTCTACACCAGTCACAGTCTCCAGCATTCCTCAGATTATGTAGTCCTATAGAATCTTTGAGTGAATAGCTACCATTTCCTTCCTTACATTATACGAGATACTGTGTTCAAGCAGCCAGCATACTCCTACTACTTCCTAATATAAACAAAATTATTCTGCATACATTCAGTACACTGCTTGCATCGCAGAAGAGGAGAACTGAGATAATCTATTAGATCAATAATACCTGTATTAAAAGTTCCAATTTCAGAGTATCAGTACGGCCTATAATATAAGAAAGAGAAATTGTCCCTATTTTAATTTTCATTAAATTATGCAGCCACTTACAGAAAACCGAATTAAATTAGTGAAAACATCTTCACCTTTCTGTTTCACCCACGATTTCTGAAATAAACTTACATATTGTAAACTTTCTCTGCAGGGACTGAAGTAAGAATGAAAACTAAAGCTATATCTATATAACTCTCTGTAGGATGTTGCACTAGGTAAATTTAGAGGATAAAAGAGAGGAGAATCCACATAAGAAAATTCACACTAAAGTACCTGAGGATTCACTTGCTGCTCAGATCACAAAGCTGGAATCTGCAGGAAAAGAGGATTTAAGAAGCTGGCAGCAGTCCTGGGTTGAAGGTCTAAAAACATTGTGGACAACCATTTTCTTTTTTTTTATTTTATTTTAAAGATAAAAGGAGGGAAACATTAACAGACATACAACATTTTACAATATATCACAAGCACAATACAGA
>NW_004955632.1:111726-122686 GCF_000276665.1 Chinchilla lanigera
ACTTGCTCTCTTGGCGCAGGGTGCGTGGGGCTCAGAGAGTCTGCTTGCCTGGCTCAGAGAGCCTGCTCGCCCAGCCCCCAGCCAGAGAAGACCTTGGGCCCTTCAGTCCCGATCTCCTCTCTGCCACCACAGCGACTCAGTCTGTAATGTCCGCAGAGTCTTTGTTCTCACGTCCTGGCCTCCGGGATTGGATGGGGCCTACCTGGCTCTGTTCACGCTTTTCAGCTGGGAATCATGGTGGTATGCGTCTGGCCCACACTCAGTCCCAGGAGCCCTGCCCCTCCAGGAGGACTCGTTGCCTGGGTGCAAGGCGAGGGGGGCTGCGGGAGCCTGATCGGCCGGCTCCGAGGGCCTGCTCAACCCACCCGTCCCCTGCGCCTCCCTGCGCCTAGCAACACAGTCTGCAATGTCTGCGGGGTCTTTGTTCTCGCGTCCTGGCCTCCCGGATTGGATGGGGCCTACCTGGCTCTGTGCACGCTTTTCAGCTGGGAATCGTGGTGGTCGGACAACCATTTTCTTATCCATTTCTCAGTGGATGGACATTGGGTTGCTTCCATAATTTAGCAATTACAAATTGTGCTGCTATGAACATAGGTGCACATATATCGCTGTGATATGATGTTTTTAGATCTTCTGGGAGAATACTCACTAGAGGAATAGCTGGGTTGAAAGGGATCTCTAGACCTAGTATTTTTACATCATGGAATATTACTTAGCTATAAAGAAAGATAAACTCGAGGCCTTTTGAGGTAAATGGTCATAACTAGAGACCATACTCATAAATGAAGTAAATCAGACCTGCATGTGCAAGCACCACAGTGTTTCACTTGTGTAAAACCTGGAAGGGTTAATTTAAACTAGGAGGTGTGATTGACATTGTGAAATGATCGGAAAACACTCAAGGGCAAAGGGCAATTGGGATATGGGAAAAGAGAAGGGAAAGAAGGAGAAATTTTGTAGGTATGTATATGCAGGATAGTTAACATAGTTGATCTACTGTCTTCTGTGTATTCGCTGAAAGAAACTGTCAATAAGTCCTTGATTTATCAATATTACATGTTTCTATCTGTTTTCATGAGAAACCACTTTGAAGATATCATTATGTAACACAACAAGCATTGTTAATTTCCTACCACTTTGCTTGTAACTCTATATTGTCTGTACTGTTCTTTGGCTATTTTCTAAAAGGTTGTCTGTCTGTTAATGTTTTCCTTTTATTTTTAAAATAAAAAACATAAATAAACACATTCTGGTGCATCTTCGGTGTGATTCAGGATTGGGAGGCTGGAGAAAGTAGAATCTTACCTCCACAGGTGACTTCAGCAGCAAAACATACACCCATTCAAGTACAATATAGCTTTTAAAAAGAATCAAATTGTTTTCTTTTTATTCCATCAAGACATTGTTCTATTGAATTATGTGCCCACAATTAACATGGTTCACCACTTCTCTTAACTTTCTAGTCTACATCTTAATCATCTCTAGCTATACCCCACAAAATCACCCATATTGTGCTTTACTAACCTGCCTGATCAATTTCTTTCTCAATTACTCAAGTTGTTGTATAATAACAGTGATATTAGTTTTTATAAAAGCAAAAAATTCTTAGTAAATGAATACTGTGACCTCGGAGCCGGCCGAGCAGGCTCCCCCAGCCACCCGCGCCTTGCGCCCAGGCAGCGAGTAAAACAAATTATTATACAGAAATGCTAGATATTCTTTTTAGTAAAACAGAAAATGAAGGAAATATAAATAATGAGAATGTATAATTTGGTATTCAGATAAGTTCAAATACTTTGGAGAATAAACTTGCTTATTAAAAATCACTTGCTTTTTCTATCAATTCCACTTCCCAATTACATGCTCATATTCAAGAGACAAAAGTCACAGAAGAGATTTCTTTCATGGTCATACTCAGTTCATACCTCAGACTTTTACATAACAGGGAAGGTAAAAAAATAGCACAGAAATTAATCTCATATGAATTTCACATGACATGACAACTTTATAAAGAAAAACACAGCGAAAGAGAAAGACAACATTGGATTTTTCTCCTTAGGTTTAAGGAAGAGTGGATATTTGTCAATAAGTGTGATCATCCTAAAGGTAGTCTGAGCTAATGGAAATAAAATGGGGGAAAACAGCCAGACCTGTTCACATTTTTCTCCTCCTGCTTACCCTTCATACCTTTTTATCTGCCCATTGTCCTCCTCCTTATTCTTGTATATCTCATCCTTTTTCTGTTTATGCTATATACTTATGGTGGATCACATGGACTTTGCACTGACTTACATCACAGTTACTTTCAGTGGAAGACAAAAAGTTTCCTGATCTGTGCTGATGCTAATTCTTCAGCCTACTGCAGTGCTGGTACTACAAGAGTAGTCCTATATGATCTGCTTCAGGAAGAAGTTATGAAAGAATATTACAGAAATCAACCTTTTTTCTGAACTTTTCTTAAATGGAAAGTTAACATATCTTACGGTAGCACATCTGAAACAATGATATTCAGTTGCAGCTAGCAGGTGATTTTGGTCTCCTAATGCATTTTTAAACATGTGAAGACATTTTTTATTACCAAACCAGAGTCTGATGTATTGCCATCATCTGGTAGGTAAAGATCATTAAAATTGTAAATATGCTAAAATAAGAACTGTAGTCCTAAAACAAAATATCATCCAAGCACCAAAATTTTGCTGCTGCAAAACCCTGGTCTAAAATGGCAGTACCTAAGAAATGATGGTATGGAAAACACATTAGGCAACTATTTCATAACTTTAGCAATCAGTAGTAGGTAAAAGCTTCAAAGTATTTTCTGTAAATATATATAATGTGATGGAGCAAAAGCTATCAATATTAAAAGAAATAATAAAGGATAGAGAAAGTGAGAGACAGATCTCAATGCAGAGTAAAATTGTGGCAAACTGCACTGTTGTCCTGACTCTGATCTGCTGTGTTGGAGAGGAGGATTGGATGTGTGGAGACACAATGAGGGGAGGAGGTTCTGAAGACCTGCAAGACAAAATGCGCCAGTGAATTCATAATAGAGCAATAGATACTGTGATCTACAAGGGCTGCTAAGAGACTCCAACCCAAGCATCTGCCATGTATAAATGTACCTACTTGTTAGAACTTCCTTTTTTCTTCTCTCCTTTCCCACGTCCCACTTATTCTTTCCTATTGAACACTTTCCTTCTCTTTCACAATATCTATTGTACCTTTCAGTTTTATTGACTCAGGTTCTTATATTAGGGAGATATACGGTTTTCACACATGTGGGTCTGAGTTGTTTCACTTGTAAGTATCGTCTCTAGTTGCTTCCATTTACCTTTAAAACTTTCCAATTTATCTTCTTTACAGTTGAGTAGTACTCCATTTTACAAAAAATACCACATTTTTCTTATTCATATCTCAGCTGATAGGACTTTGTGTTACCTTCAAGACAATTAAATAACTGTGCAGACAAGTCATACCAGAACTCATGGGACACAATCAAAGCAGTCCTAAAAGGGAAAGTTGTAGCAGTGAATTCTCACATGAGGAAAAGAGAATGAGGACAAATAGGCAACCTATCATTATACCTCAAGCTTCTAAAAACACAGAGCAAGACCAACACAAAGTCCACAGAAGGACGGAAATGACATACTTCAGAGCAGAAAGTAACACCGTGGAAACCAGGAAACAACACAGAGAATTAATGAATCCAAGAGTTGGTTCTTTGAGGAAATAAAAAATTTGAGAAACTCTTAGCCACCCTTGTCAAAACAACAAAGAAAACATTCAAATTCAAGCAATGAGGATTGACAAGTGTGAAGTCAATACAGACCCTGTGCAATCTCAGAAGATCATCAATACCTATTTCAAAAATCTTCACTATCATAGAATAAAAAACACAGAAGAAATGGGCAGATTCCTGGAAATAGATGAACTGCCACAAATGAATCAGGAAGGTATAAAAATTTGAAATAACCAAATATCAGGTAATGAAATAGAAAATATAACTGAAATCTTACCAACAAAGAAAACCCCAGATCGTGATGGATTCATTGCTGAAATCTAACAGAAATTTAGAGAAAATCTAATGCCAATGCTCTTCAAATTCCTAAATGAAATTTAAAGGGAAACAATGCACTCTGTTTCCTGGAGGCAAGTACTATCCTAGTATCAAAATCAGAGAAAGATACCACCAAAAAAGAGAACTAAGGACCAATCTGCATAACGAAAATAGAGGAAAACATCCTCAGTAACATAACAGCAAACAGAATTCAACACATCCTCAAGAAGATTACACACCACGACCGAGGGGGATTTATCCCCGGAATGTATGGATGGTTCAGCAGATTCAGATCAATAAATGTAATGCACCATATCAATAGTTCCAAGGCAAGGGGCTGGGGATTTACCTCAGCGGCACAGGGCCTGCCTGGTAAGCATGACGCCGTGAGTTTGATTCCTGGTACCGGAAAAAAAAAAGAAAGAAAGAAACAAATAGTTCCAGGACAAAAATCACATGATCTTCTCAAGAGATGTAGAAAAACCTGTGAATAATGTGCACCACTCATTCGTGATGAAAATCCTACAGAAAACTGGAATACACTGCCTTTCTTGCAATCTGATAAAAGACATCTATGGCAAACCAATGGCAAACGTCATAATAAATAGACAGAAGCTGATAACTCTTGTCTAAAGTCAGAAGCAGAGAAGTATGGGCATTATCACCACATCCTTACAACATGGTACTGGAAATATTATGGAGAGCAGTTACACAAAAGAGAGAAATGAAAGGAATAAGAATAGGCAACAACAAATTAAATTATCAGTGTTCACAGATGACGTTACTCTGCATAGAATACTCAAAATACTGAACCAAAGAACTCTTCTCTTACAGTTACTATCCAAATTCACTTGCATAGTTGGAAACAAAGTCAATACTCAAAAATCAATAGCATTCTTGTACATAAACAACAAATTTATTCAGAGAGAAATTAGTGAAACCACACTCTTCACAACAGCATCCAAAAACATGAAAAGCTTAGGAATCAGGTAATTGACAGTTTACTGGATCTGTAAAGGAAGTAAAGCATTTGTATATTGAAAATTACATTACTGGGACAAAGGAGATTGAAGAGGATATCAGATCCTGGGAAGACCTCGTTGGTCAAGGATACGAAAAAACAAGGTGAAAATGGCCATACTCCCAAAACTTTTATGCAAATTTAATGCAATTGCAATCACCATACATCACAGAACTTATTCAGGAAGTACTCTGACAAAAACTATTATTAATAGCATCAACAAACTTTCCCACCAGGAAGAGTCAGTAATCACCTCTCAGAAAATGGATAGAAAGAAGGCAGTGAGAAATTCAGAATCCACAACAACATTAAACTGTCATTTATTGTAGTGAACAGTAATGAAAACATTATCACAATGTTGAGGAATTTACACATACCATTCAGTTTTTACAAATGTACAAGCACTATTCTTTAGAATTTCGAATTACATCTGATTATGGAGGATGGCTTAGCTCATTAATGCTTTTTCTTCATTCAGAAGGGAAAGAGACCAGTTGCGGTATCGTGTAAGACCTGTTGGGCACAGTTAGTGAAATCCTCGATATGTTGCATGACATAAACCTTATTTGAGTGGTTGATCTTCCAGCCTGGTATTTAAGAAGTTGATTGTGTGATAGCCATAGTTAAGCTTCCTTTAGAAGAAAGAAGTCTTGGCACGTTGTAAGGCATATATATAGTGAGATCTTTGACTATAGTAGTTTTGAATTCCTCTGCTACTAGTAGAGCTACATCGTCCACAGATCCATTCTTTCACAAAACTGTCTAATTCATGAGTCAGGTACCTTACAGACTGTTGAGCTGTTCCTCTATCCTGGATAAGGAGTCCTAAAGCAATTACACACCTTTCAAAACCATACAAATGGAAATGGCATCCGATGAATACACTACATGCTGAGGCATTCAGAAGATCTTTATTAAGCTTCTAGAATGTAGTTTAGGAGTCAGCTTCACAAGGTTAAATATGGGTATCTGCCTTCTGATATTCATCTGTAAGGTGACAGGGCTTGCACAATCTCACCGTAAATTGCTATCCAATGAAACAAAAGCCTGTAACCCATAGGAATCACCTTAGCTGTTTCAGGTCTTGGATTATGGGGGAGAGTATTGGCTGAATTCTCTCTTCCTCAAGTCTTTGTGTTCCCTTAGAAATGATGAGGCCCAAATATTTTTCTGCTATTTTGCAAAGTTCTCTCTTGGCCTGAGGGAACTTATAATCTTGTGTGTCCGGAAATATATCAAAGAATCAATGCCATGGCTAGAAAGCTTTTCTGTGAGGCACGTAACACTGTATCATCTATATAATTCAATATTATGGCTTGGGGAAATTCGTAACAGGCCGTGTCATGGTAAAGCACTTATCAAAAAACATGAAGCATGTCTCTGAACACTTGAGGAAGCACAGTCCAAGTCATTTGAGAGGGCTGCTCATGAGAATTTTCTAAAGCAAAATGATACTGGGAATCTATATCTAAAAGAAAACAAAAGGGGACATCTTCTAAACTAGCACTGAAAGCCAACTGGTATATTTCAGGGTTGGAGAAAAGGACCACGGGGTGAATTTGTTCAATAGCCCTCATGGTCCAATCTAAGATTTTGAAACAACTTCCAATTCACACTGGGTTTTTGAATGTCCAAAGTTGGAGTGATGCACAGCTTATGACAATGTCAAAATGAGTAGACCTGTAACCATAAGTTACTGATTATAAGCAGTAGTCACCTTTTAACTTCAGGATGTGCAGGGTATTCTCTCCAGTGAGGAAAAACTCTAGGACCCTTGAGGTGTATTTGCACAGGGGCAGCTCTTATTGCACTACCTATTCTACCTTTAGTTGCCCATAATTCAGTACTTATTACTGTCTCCTCAAGGAGGAGGCTGCACACCTGACCCGGGTGCATGATTATTACAGTATGCAAGCGAGCTAAATATCTCTTCTAGAGAGAGGAACTGGATTTTCTGGTATAATTAAAATGAATGAGTAAAGAGAAGTCCATTCCATTTTCAGCCTAAATGTTGTGGGAAATAGCAAGCTACCTCCTCCCCAATGACTCATTTCACCAAAGTATGATAGCTTCAAGGAATGCCAGGTTTGAAAAGAAGGACACAAAGAATTTTACCAGTGTCCAAATTAGGGTGCTTTCCCTCAATACTCAGGAGTATCTGAGGATCTTCATGCAAGTGACAGTTTGGCCAGACGGTGAAGGTAGAGATTGCCCAGGGGCACTTCAGTTTGGAGGACAAGCTAATAAGGTGAGTTTGAACCCTGTGGCCTCTGTCTCATGTGGCAGTCCAGTTTCCAGTGGTCACCTTTGCAATCAGATATGGGTCAGGGGCCTCTTGTTTGATGATGCTTATCACTGTCCTCCAAATGCCATGCTGTAGTGTGGTTTTCCACAATAGTAGCAGGTCCATTTAGTCCTCAAAAGCTTGTAAGACACATCAGAATCAGATTTAGACTTTATTACACTCAAGGCCGCAAACAAGACATACATTTCCTCTAGGCCTTGTTGTTTGCTCCCCTTGACCTATTCCTTTTCGTGATTATAAAAAACTCAGGAAGCAATTTTCGCTAAGTTATGCTAGCTATCTGATGCAAAACCAATCTTTTGAAGCTTTTTCCTAAAATTGAGAGCTGCCTTGTGAAATAAAAAGCTGTATAAGAATAATCTGTCTTTCTCTTGAAACAAAAGCCAAAGGTGTATGTTTTATCAGTGCCTTTTGAAACTGAGCCTAAAAGGCAGAGGTGTCCTCATTTTTTAATAATGAATGCTCGACAATTTAAAACAATTGAAGGGCTTAGTTTCTGTCCTTTGTAGAACATCAAGTATCGAATTCTGAAGATGTCTCCTATTTCAATCTCCTGTGTCATTGGTCCACCAGTAGGGATTCAGGGTAGGGACTAATTGGGCTCCAGTAGGAACTAGCTGTTGTCATGGTTGTCTGCATTCTGGCCTTCTAAAATAACAATATGTTTCCTCGAGATCTCTGAGGTAAGCTAAAGGTAGTTGAATGGAAATTGCATTGAATCTGTACAGCAATTTTGGGAGTATGGCCATTTGCACAATGTTGGTTCTGCCTATCCATGAGCAAGGAATACTTTTCTGAAATCTTACTGAAAATCTTCTTTGATCTCCTTTTTCAGAGTACTGTAGTTATCAATTAAGAGATATTTTACTTCTTTCATTAGATTGATTTCTAAATATTTCAGTTTCTTGGATGTGATTGTGAAAGGTATGGTTTCCTTAATTTCTCTCTCAGTCTGTTTGTTGTTTGTGTATAGGAATGCTATCTATTTTTGGCTGTTGACTTTGTATCCAGCTACACTGCTGAATTTGTTGATTAATTCAAGGAGTCT
Organism: Chinchilla lanigera; assembly: GCF_000276665.1. Taxonomy (NCBI): domain Eukaryota; kingdom Metazoa; phylum Chordata; class Mammalia; order Rodentia; family Chinchillidae; genus Chinchilla; species Chinchilla lanigera. The sequence goes on from NW_004955632.1 coordinate 120,155, forward strand.
TCTTCTGGAGTTTTTGGGTATTTCCATGCAAAGTATCATGTCATCTGCAAATGGTGATAGTTTTACTTCTTTCTTTCCTATCCTTCTTCGTTATATTTCGAGACCCAGAATAGCAAAAACAATCCGAGGCAACCAAGGACAAGTCAGATGGAATCACAATGCCTGACTGAAATTATACTACAAAGCCAATGTCATAAAATCAACTGTACTGGCTGAAAAACACACCTGAGGATCAATGCAACAGACTGGAAGAAACAGCCACAACCAAAAACACACTCTGGCACCTAATCTTTGATAAAGCCAAAAAAAACTCAATGGAAGAATGATAACCTCTTCAATAAATTGTGTTGGAAAAATGGCTTGCTACCTGCCAAAGACTGAAAATAGACCCAAGCCTATCACCATGTACCAAACTCAAAACAAAATGGTTCATAGATCTCGATATTAAATCAGAAACACTAAATCTCTCATAAGAGAAAGTAGGTGAAAACCTTGAAGACATAGCAGTAGGCAGACAGTTCATGATCAAAAACCAAATTGCACATGAAACTCTTGAAAGAATCAACAACCAGGATCTCATCCTACTGAAAAGTTTCTGCACGTCTAAAGAAATCACCAGCAGAGTAAAAAGAAAACCCACAAACTTGGAAAAAATTTTAGCTGATTGTCCCTCAGACAAAGGGCTTCTATCTAGAACATATAAAGAATTAAAAGATATTAGCCCCCCAAAATTCAAAGACCCAATCCAAAAATGGGCAGCTGAGATGAATACACACTTCTCCAACAAGGAGATACAAATGGTAAATAAATATATGAGAAAATGTTCAACATCATTAGTCATTTGAGAAATGCAAATTAAAACAACACTGAGATTCCACCTTATCCCAGTAAGAATGGTTAGCATTAAGAAGTCAACCAATAACAAATGCTGGTGACGCTGTGGAGAAATAGGAATTTCCACTTCTGTGGAGAAATAGGAATTTCCCTTCTCCACTGCTGGAGGGAATTCAGACTGGTGATACCACTGTGGAAATCAGTTTTGAGATTCCTCCAAAAACTAGATCTACAGGTCCCATTCAACCCACCTATCCCCCTGCTGGGTATTTTCCCAAAGATCTAAAAGCATCATATCACAGTGATATTTGTGCACCTATGTTCATAGCAGCACAACTTTTAATTGCTAAAATGTGGACGCAACACAAATGTCCATCCACGGAGGACTGAACAACAAAATTGTAGTACTTTTATATAATGGAATATTACTCAGCTGTAAAGAAAGATAAACTCGAGGCTTTTATAGGTAAATGGTCACAACTAGAGACCATACTCATAAGTGAAATAAATCGGACATATATGTGCAAGCACCACATTGTGTCAGTAGTGTAAAACCTGAAAGAGTTAACTAAAACCAAGAGGTATGATAGATATTGTCAAATGATAGGAAAACAATCAAGGGTAAAGGGAAACTGGGATGTGGGTAAAGAAAAGGGAAAGAAGGAGAAATTTTGTTGTATGTACATACAGGATAGTTAACATGGATGTCTTCCACTTGTTTGCTGAAAGAAACTCTAAAAAAGTCCTTGATTGATCAGTATTTCATGTCTCTGTCTGTTTTCATGAGAAACCACTTTAAAGATATCAATCTGTTATGCAACAAGCCTTGCTAATTTCCTGCCACTTTGTTTGTAACTCTGTAATGTCTGTACTGTTCCTTCATTATTTTGTAAAAGGTTGTCTGTCTGTTAATGTTTTCCTCCTTTTATTTTTAAAATTAAAACAAGGTAAAAACCTTCAACCCATACTGCATTACCCAACAAAACAAGACTTCAAAATTAATGGAAAAATGAAATATTTCCAACATAAGGAACAATTGAAGAAATTCATGACTGTCAAATGGACACTACAAAGAGAGTTAAAGATATTCTAGAAAGAGATAAAAATGACCACAATATCCACGACAAAATATAAAGAAAGAACTAAGCAGAGCAAGCAATTAAACACAGGGAAAAAGGAGGAACCAACAACATGAAAATAATGTCAAAAACAAAAGCCAATACAAATCAGTTATAATCATCAATATAAATGATCTCAAATCACCAATCAAAAGAAACAGAATGGCAGAGTGGGTCAAATAACAAACACCAACAGTATGCTATATATAAGAAATATATTTAACTTGAGGGAAACTCATAAACTCTAGGTCAAAAAACGGAAAAAGTGCTTCATGTGAGAAGAACCCAGAAAAAATTCAGGGTAGGTATTCTGTTTGCAGGCAATATGAATTTCAAACCAAGAATAACCAAAAGAGATAAGGAAGGTCACTACATACTTGTTCAGGGAAAACTGCAAGAGGAGATAACAATCATAAATATTTGTGGACCAAACGAAAGAGCACCCAATTATATGACAAATTTCAACAAGTGGGAAAAATCAAACAAGCAGTAATACAACTGTCTTAGTTATTTTCTCTCCTTGCTGAGACAAAATACCAGATACTCAGAATTAAGGAAGGAAAGGTTTATTTAGCTCACA
>NW_004955632.1:123218-124647 GCF_000276665.1 Chinchilla lanigera
ATGGTAAAAAACCTACAGAAAATTGGAAGAGATAGTCTTTATCTCCGTCTGATAAAAGACAACTATGACAAACCAATGGCCAACATCATACACAATGGAAAAAACTGAAAATTTTGACACTAAAATCAGGAACAAGACAAGGATGTCCGCTATCACCACTCCTTTTCAACAAAGTTCTGGAAACACTACCCAGAGCAATTAAACAAGAGAGAGAAATAAAAAGAATGAGGATAGGAAAAGAAGTTAAGTGATCATTATTTGCAATTCATATGATACTCTACATAGAAGACCACAATAGCTCCCCCAAAGGACTCCTAGACATAATAACCAGATTCAGTTGCATGGCTGGATACAAAGTCAATACTCAAAAATCAATAACATTTTGAGCACATACAATAAACTTATTGAGAAAGAACTTAGGCAAAATGCACCCTTTACAATAGCATCCCAAATAATGCAATACATAGGAATTAATCTAACAAAGGAAGTAAAAGATTTACACGTTGGAAATTACAGAGGCTGGAGATTCAGCTCAGCTGCACAGTGCCTGCCTGGCAAGCGCAAGGTCGGGAGTTCGGTTCCCGGTAACAGAAAAAAAAAATAAAATAAAATAAGGAAATTAAAATACTCAGAAAAAGGACACTGAAGAGGATATCAGAAAATGGAAAGATATTCCTTGCTTACAGATAGAAAAAACTAACATAGTGAAAATGGCCATATTTCCAAAATTGCTATACAGACTTAATTCAATACTGATCAAAATATAAGCAGCATAACTCACAAAAATAGAGAAAATATTCCTAATATTCATATGCAATGACAAGAAACTTAAAGCAGCAAAAGCAAACTTGGGAAACATAGAAAAGTCAGGGGACATCGCACTCCTTGACTTGAAATTATACTACCAAGCTACTGTGATATATCAGCATGAAACTGGCAAGAAAATACACCTGAACCAGTGGACCAAATTACAAAGTGAAGACAAAACTGCAAACACACTCAGCAAGCTGATCCTGGACTAAGGAGCCAAATATTTTCAGAGGAAGAAAGATAGTCTCTTTAATAAACAGTGCTGGATAAATGGGCATTCTACATGCGGAAGGCTAAAAAGACACCCATGTCAATCACCATGCACTAGACTGAACTCACAATGGATCAAAGACTTAAATATTCGAGCAGAAACACTAAATCTCCTGGAAGAGGAATTAGGTCAAAATCTGGAAGATGTAGGGATGTGAATAGTCTTCATGAACACAACCCAAACTGCATGGGAAACAGTTCAAAGAATCATCTGGGATCTCATTCTATTAGAAAGCTTAGGAACTTCAAAAGAATTACCAAAAGAGTGAAACACAACCCTCAGAGTGGGAAAACTTTTTAACTAACAGACACTACAGACAAACAACTAATATTTAGAACCTATGAAGAA
>NW_004955632.1:145482-154376 GCF_000276665.1 Chinchilla lanigera
AGCAACTGGTTTAGCTGAAACACTGTTACATTTTGAACCATAAATGTTAAGTGTAGTGATTTGTTGTTTCTCTATATCTAAAACCTGGGTCAGGATTCCATTCACTTCTGTTGAGCATCTGACCTTTCCCTGGAAAATGAAAATCGAATTATCAAGAAAGCAGAGGTAGGTGGTGGACTGATTAATGCTGTCCTACATTCACACCTCCTCTAGAAAATTCATAGTCAGAAAATTTGCCATAACAACTAACATTTACATCTACCCTTACATTTTAAAGTTGTTGCAACTTTTGTAGAAAGCCAGAATCGGAGGAAACCCACAGTTGTGTGTATTCAGAATAAGTCTAGTGCATTATTGGGCTGGAAAGACAAGTTTCCCAGTAAAATTTCCTAAACCTTTGTGGCTGCTTTGCATTCCCACGTTTCTTATGAGGAGGGAACTTCAAAATCTAAGTGGGACAGAGGGCATAATTCAAGTTAAAAATTTATAGTTGTCTTTTCCCTACTGTATACACCACTGCTTTCATTTTAGTACTTATGAAATGAGAAGAAAATATTCAAAGGAGAAACTGGAATGGGGCAGAGGAGAGAAGAAAGAAAGAAAAGGGAAAACTACATACACGTACACACAAATGATTAAGATGATTATACTAACTGTTATTAGGTCATTGAAAGGAAATGTTTAGGCCTATATTGTTCGATCAATTTTTCATGCCTAAATAGTGTAATGTGTCCAAATCTTTAAAGATAACAATATGCATTGTAATAATCATTGCTACTCTCCTACAATCCTCTTTTAAAATTCAAAACCACAGCTTTTCGTTTCTACTGTTTTCTTTAAAAGAAATAAAGTACTATATGTTCCCTTCCTCTTTATCAAAATCTGCCATTAAATTAGAAAAAGAGAGAAAATCACTAAGAATGACCTCGATGCTTTTATCGAGAAAACTCCAATTCTTTACCAGTTTGCTTTGATAATTTGAGATTAAATTAAGAAGTCCTACCTAACTGCTGTCATGTAAGTGAATAGCTGAATTGATGTTGAAATTGTCAGGCTTTGTTTAGCACATGAAACTAACAAGCAATGGTGTCATCTTTAATTAAAGGGCTCTAATATTTAATGCATCAAAGTGCTTCTCATTCCTTGTTAGGAATTCTTTTTATGTATTTTTATTTTAATTATTAATTTTAAGGTTTGCAATATTTTAAAGCTTTCCACTGGAATTTCTGACATGACTCTTATGTAGAAAGCATCGCATATGTCAAAACTTTTTAATTTGTAATCTAGAGTAAGATGCAGTGCAGGTTGTTAAAGGGTAAAAAAAAAAACAAAAATGAAAAGCAATATTCTAAATAAATATATGGCAAAGGTATTACACATTTTATATGTAGTGCTTTATCTTTCATAATGTGACATTTGCAAATGTAACATTATTGCATGGTGTTTATGGATTCAAAAGTTCAAATAATATTTTGGACTAATACTGAAAGTGAAAGTAGAGTACATGTCTTCTTGAATATAGCATGTCAGAAAATGTAAATAGCTCATTAGATAATTACCTCTAGGGCACATTCTGTAAGGACCCTGCTTTCAAGATAAGCAAAAGGTAAAGCACAGATTAACCTGTATTGTTTTGTAACTCCATGCATATTGACATGGTTTTCTTCCTACGTGCTCTGGCTCATTCATTTTTTTATCCTAATGTTTGGTGATCATTAGTTTCTCCGACTCTAAGACCCAAGTTTATAATCTCTTTATGACCACTGAGACCAATTGCTTTAAATAGAAAAGTCACAGTGCAAGCTACTCACAATTCCTCTGAAATTTCACTTTATTATCTGTCTATTCATACAGTGAGAAGCCTTCAATCTTTCTGTCTACCTAGGATTGATCTACCTTCTCTGTGTATTTCTTGCTCACATGAAACAATCTTATGGACCTATGGACCTACTGAATCCTCAGGTGTTATCCGCATCTATTCATTTACTTATACATCCATGCATTTCTCCACACATTCCTGCAACAAACCATCCATCCATCCATCCAACTGCTCCTCCATCATTTTTACCAACTAGGAGGTGGGACTCAGACCATTCCTAATTCTTAAGGGATAGCTTTCAATTTTAGAGTTTATTTCTTAAATTTTTTCTCATACTTAAGAGAATTTCATTCTATTTCATAAAATAACAATAATTCAAACATAATTTTGCCAGTTTTGGTTCAATATAGGAAATCCTGCTGCACATTTGATATAAGAAAGCAAAAAATATTCGCATCAGTCCTTCATCACTCCAGGACAAACGAATACACTGCTAATACTTTGGGCACATATTCGATGTGCTTTCCTGCTAAACTTTTCACACATCAAAATATTTGCATATAAATGCTTTGTATCTTTCTTTTGGTAATTCTGTGATATATATATTTCCCTATATTATTTTACATTAAGTAAATCCAATGGCAAAGTTCGTATAATACTCCATTTCCTAAATGTGCTATAATTTACTTATACCTTGGACCACCTTCAACTGTATGAATTATTTCCAAATTCATATTTCCAAAATAGTGCTGTGATGGATATTTTCATGGTAACCATTTGGCTCCAACTTTAATATATGTCTAGAAAGTATGCTCGAGAGGAATTACTGGCTCAATGAAAAAGAATGTCTTTAGAGGATTCAATCATAATGAAATATAAAATATTTAAAAACTTTAGAGGTCTGTGTTTGACATTTCTATCCTCTGTTGATGCACTTAGTTACAACCCTTACTATGCTGAGCAAGTACAACCAGACAGCGGCTCACTCAGATTCTGGATCCTCAAATCTCTTCTTTGTCACCCTAGAATCTTTCACCATTTCAGTAATGGCTTTTCGGGGATCCCTCTGGCCTCACACATGCACAGTCCTGAACTGTGAAGGAATCGATTAGTGTGAGCAAGCAGAGCTGACAAATGTTACATATTCCAATGTCCACTAGAATAGGTAACACTGCACAGAATATAAAGCTATAGGTACAGGATGGGTCCCAGTGATCCCCACAGAGACAGGCATTAATTCTTTAATCGCTCAATTTCTTCTTCATTATAGTGTACACGGAAAGACCTTGCACCACCTGGAGAAATCAAGGTCCTTAGGAGGAGAGTGTAAAAATGAGTGCTGACCTATATCGAGAATATGAAGAAGTTTCAGAGTGAAACAGCTCATAAAGTAGGACTCATGCTTCCTCCACGGCTCAGGTTTTGCACAGCTTAAAAGAATTCAGACTGAGAAGTAGGACAAGGTTTTCAGAAGAAATGGCACATACCATGCAACATACACACGCATTCTCCTGTGTTACATTTCTATTTGATAACATGTCTAAACTATTCATGTCAAGACATAACTATTTCACTTGATTATTTATTTAAAAATTGTTACATGCCTTATTATTGCAGCAGAAAATTTCACAATTATGAAGTCTCTACAATGATAATGGGTTAGCAAAGGTCATCTTTATTTGCACTTGACATGGAAGAAGAAACTTCGCATTATAAAAACATTGAATTCCTTGAAGTTAGCATTTACTTACAAAAAAATTAAATTATTTAGTCATAATTTTTGAATGATTAAGAAATTGAAAATTTTCAAGGTGGTAATAAAGCACTCTGAGGTCAGGCAAGTCACATACGTTGTTTTTCCTGGAACACAGCCAAATAAATAGGAAATAAACTTTTTAGTGACTATAAAAACTGCACCAAAAATGACTAAAGAAGTCAGTATGATCATACTAATGTTTTCATTGACTTTATCTGAGGATCTATCAAGGTAGTCAAGTTACAGTATTATTATGACTCTGTTGGGGTTTTGAGGAACAACAAATTCAATAGAATATATATTAAGCCTATATGCACACACTCACACACACAAATAACATGGTAAAGTAGCAACAATTATGGTCACTACTTGTTTCAGTATATGATGATTTAACATAATTGTCCAAAATTCAATCATCTTCTGTAAAGCTAAATAAGAGAGATAAGTATTGCCAGGTTAACAGTATGTTTGGTGATATATTAGGTAGAGGTAGAAGGTAGGGTTTAAGTTAGGTTTAGAAATGGAATAGGCCCCGGTGACATTCTGAGTTGGACAGTCAGAGAAAGTGGTACCTGATCTCATCAGCCCAAGAAGGTGAAAGCCACAGAACAAGAGATATCAAAAATTCTATCCTGATCCTTTACCAAAAGTCTGGGTGCTCCCTGGAGAGTCCCAGGTAGGAGTAGGTGCTGGAGGGATCTTGGAACAGGACCTTCCAAACACTGCAACAGGCCTTCTCCTTGTTGTGCTTTTATTCTATTCAAGCTGCAAGCCTATTGGATGTTCTCATTCACACTCAGGGTGTGTCTGCTCTACTCAGTGTATTGGACTGCATAGCAGTCATATCTGGAAACACCCCAGGATATACCTAGAGCTGACCTTCACTATAGAACTGTCCTTTATCAAATGGGGAACACATTGCCTCTTTTATCACAGTGACAGGCAAATTTTCCATTGTGTTATTCTTTCTATACTTATAACATTACTGAACTGACCATGTAGATACATTCATGCTGCCCAGGCAAGCACTGTGCCTCCAGTAATATCCCTGGCCCTCATGTAGTTAAATAATATTTAACTAATGATGCTTTGTCAATCAATGTTATGTTAGAGAGTGTAGGAATACAAAACATGTGAAGATATATACTTTCTGAGCAAGTATTTCAGAAGATCTTGCATTTTTTACCTGCTGCAATAACTCATATCTTCATTCCTAAGAGATCTGGGCAGGTTCTCATTCTGCCTGAATTTTGTTGCTGCAGTTTCCATTTGACCTTAACAAAAGGCCACAATAGTACTAGGACATCCACAGAGATCCGCACTTCAAACACACTCACCATTAATTCAGCGTGCAGTACTCGATCAATTTCTACTTTGTAGTCCAAACAAGCCTCCACTAAGACCACTATGCCTTCTTAAGTAGCACATATATTCAGAGTCATGAGAGTCCCAAACTGCCCATAATGAATGTTCAGATTCCAGTTTGATGAAATTATTGTTCTCATCCCTTTCTGGAGCTGACTTCTAGAACAACAACTCACAAAGTCAAGGAAACAGAAAGAAATATTTTGCTCATTGCTCCTCAAAGGTAATGTGCAGTTGTACCATTCTCATTTCCATATATTTATGGGTTCAATAAACATAGCATTGGAAGAAATAGTACAATACTTTGGACAAAAGTTAAGAGCATATTTTGTTTCATTCAAATGAGATATACCACATGATAAAAAAAGTTTATGCGTCTCGTTTATTTCACTCACTATTACAATTTTCAGGTGCATACCAGCAAAAAAAATGATAAAGAATAGATAGAAGATGGACAGGAGGATGAACATTTCATAATGGGGAAAGGGTCCAAAGGAAGAAGGGCAACGGCTGAGGAGGAAGGGAAGGGGAACTGAGTACAATACAGACATGGACATGGGCCTAATATCCTCAATGCATGTAAAGATAACATGGCCTAGCGTGACCTAAGACTAATAGTATCCACAGGAATGAACATCATGATAGGGGAATAATGGAAGGAAAGAAGGACGGCAGGAGCTGGGAGGGAAGAGGCGCAGGATTAAAAATAGAAACAGCTGTAGTATGTATATGTGCAAACTCCCAAAGATGACTGTAAAAGGCTTGTGCTGCACACATGTAATAAACAAATTTTGAAAAGTGCACATATAGTCTTTGGGGGAACTGTAACTAAGCCCTCTGGGATATAGATAACTTACACCAGTGCAGCTGCATCATCAAAACATTATTTCATCATTTTATGGATTCAGCTGCTTGTGCATGATGGGGAAAGGTGAAGACCAGTGAACTCCATCAGCCTAAACATATCGCCTTGCTTTGTTAACCTTGAACTGTACTCTAATGTCTGAAACACAGCCGTGTGTGTTGTCATGGTGAAGAATGAACCTTTCTAGAAGTCCAGAGATGTTAGTTTCTACCGAAAAACTACATACAGAGAAGCCAATTCTATACCCAGTGTGTGCTTATTTCAGCAAGGACAAATTATTGCTCTTTCCATGGTGGTATAGACACGTGTAATCACCCTGGCTCCTGGGTGGAGGCCGTTCACCTTGTGTAATTCTCCCATCGTAGGTTCTCAGAGTGAGTTCTGTGTGCTGACAGATTGAGCACCCTGCAGTGTCTGTAGCCAAGTCACACTGAGTGAGCTGCACCCCAGGTAACATGGAATGTGTTAATGTGCCAGGTAAAAAAAAACACAACTGCAGTGAAGCAAAAATTACATTCACCATTTGTTGAAGCACATGGTAAGCTACTATGATTCTATCTAACATTTACCACCAAAACGGCCTTCGCTGTCCTCAGGGACCAACATGGCAATTCTATGCAGTATTACATTCATTTATCCAGAATAGGATTTCTGAACCAGGGAAATGAACATAGAATTAATTTTGGAATCCTTGGATCCACTTGGACCTTGTCCTAGGCTAAAAGTCTGTTGATCATCTTACTTCCCCAGGCCCATAGATTTATTGAAGTGCCATTTATGTTTCAGACCTGCTTCAATCAGCTTTAGTTCTAATCCACTCTTCAGGAGCCTTTGCAGTGCTTATTTCCTTTTTGCAACGTGCAGTTTGCCTGTCCAGAAGTCATATGTCCCTTTTCCAGAGGACGCAAGGAAGATTACCAGCACGAGTTTCTGTTAGTGCCTCTGGGACCTTCCTGAAGGTTACCTGACAACATTTTCATGCCAGGGGTTCTGAGTGTGCAACCTGGCTCAAGTCTGTGAATTGTCTTAGTTGCTGTGGTTCTCTGTACTATTGATGTCAGGTAGGTTTTATAAGTTGCTCTGAAATATTTCTGCTCATATACTTTTAATAAAAATTTAATAGACTTCCTTTCTATTTCATGTCTGGGAGTGTCATAGTTGGCCATGCATAAATGTCTACATAAGGCACAGTCTCCAGCATTCCTCAGATTATGCAGTCCTATAAATCTTTGAGTTAATAGCTATTTCTTCCTTCCTTACATTGTTAAGAGATGCTGCGTTCAAGTAGCCAGCATACTCCTATTACTTAGTCTTCCTGATATGGCCAAAATTATTCTGCATATATTTACTAAACTGGTTTAACCTCAGAAGAGGAGAACTAGGATAAACTATTGGATCAATACTACATATATTTAAAGTTTACAATATCACAGTATCAGTAATGCCTATAATATAAGAAGGAGAAAGTGTCCCTACTTTATTTTTATTTTAAAAATAAAAGGAGGAAAATATTAACAGACAGTCGACATTGTACAAAATAGCAAAGGAACGGTACATACAGTACAGAGTTACAAACAGAGTGGTAAGGAATTAACAATGCATGTTGTATTATATATTGATGTCTTCAAAGTGGTTTCTCATGAAAACAGATACAGACATACAAAGCTGATCAACCAAGGACTCATTGACAGTTTCTTTCAGCAAAGACATACAAGACAGTAGAACAGCCATGTTAACTATCCTACTTTAATTTTCAATAAATTATACAACCACATGCAGAAAACCTAATTAAATTAATGAAAAGTCTTCAATTTTCTGTTTTGCATACCATTTTGGATATCAACTTATATATTGTGAAATTTCTCCCCAGGAACTGAAGTAAGAAGGAAAAATAAATCTATATCTATGTAAATCTCTGTTAGATGTTGCACTAGGTAAAATTAGAGAATAAAAGGGAGGAAAATCAAAGTGGACACATTCACGATAAAGTTCCTGAGGATTCACTTGCTGCTCAGATCATGAAGCTGGAATCTGCTGGAAAAGAGAAATTAAGAAGGTGACACCACTCTGGAGTTGAAAGTCTAAGAATATTGTGCAGCATCTTCGGTGTGATTTAGTGTTGGGAAGCGGGAGAAACTTGAATTTTACCTCCACAGGTGACCTCAGCAGCAAAATGTTCCCCCATTCAAGCAGAATACAAGTTTTAATAAGAATCAAATCTTAATAATCTTTTAATTCCATGAAAAATACTGTTCTATTGGATGGTGCAACAACGAACAACATGGGTTCACCACTTCTCTTAGTTCTATGGACTACATCTTAATCATCTCTAGCTACACCAACAAAGTCATCCATATTGTGCTTCACTAATCTGACTGATCAATTTGTTTCTCATTACTTAAACTGTCATATAATAAGAATGATGTAAAGTTTTATAAGCAAGAATAGCTTGGAATCTGTTAACATGTACACAGGAAAATGTTACACAGAAATACTAGACATACTATTAGGTAAAACAGAAAATGAAGGATATATAAATAATGAAAATATGTAATTTGGTGTTCAAAGAATATCAAATATTTTGGAGAATAAATTTGCTTATCAAAAACTACTTGCTTTTTCTTTCAATTCCCCTTTCCAATTACATGCTCATATTCCAGAGACAAAAATCACAGAAGAGATTTCCTTCATGGTCATACTCAGTTCATAGCTGAGACTCTTACATAACAGCCCAGGTAAAAATAATAGTGCAAAAATTAATCGCATGTGAATTTTACATGACAGGACAACTTTATAAAGAAAAACACAAAGAAAGAGAAAGACAACATTGTATTTTTCTTCTTAGGTTTAAGAAGGAGTGGAGATTTGTGTATAAATGTGATTACACAAAAGGTAGTCTGAGCTAGTAGAAAAAAAATAGGGGAAAGCATAGCAAGACCTGTTCACATTCTTCTCCTCCTCCTGCTTAGACCTGATAGCTTCTTATCTGTTCATTCTTCTCCTTATTCTTGTAATCTCATCCTTCTTCTGTTTGTTCTATGTACTTAGGATTGATCACATGGTCTTTGCATGGAGTTACATCATAGTTA
>NW_004955632.1:155492-156961 GCF_000276665.1 Chinchilla lanigera
GACAGATCTCAATGCAGAGTAAAAAGTGGCAAACTGCACTGTTGCCCTGACCCTGATCTACTGTGTTAGAGAGGGGGATTGAATGTATGCAGACACAATAAGGGGAGAACATTCCCGAGACCTACAGGAAGAAATGCACCAGTAAATTTATAATACAGCAGTGGATGCTGTGAGCTACAACAGCTACTGAAGGACGCCAGCCCCAGCATTTTCCATGTCCCCTAGGTGGCTGTGTGACCAGGTGACATTTGAGGGGAGCATGATACTTGACTTGGCTTCTCAAGTGAGTTGACTTCATATCAGGGCTCACAATGATGGGAGGAAAGAACCTCTTCACTCAACCTCAGGTTCACTTCCAGCTTCACCTCTCGCCCCTGTGATTGTAATACAGGTGTCCTAGGATGAAATAAGGCACAACATTGAAAATCAACTCTTCAAAGAAATTTTCTGGGCAGAAAATGTTTCACTTTGTAAAGAAAATAGCTGACTTTAATGCTGCATATTTGCTTTTGTCACAATTGTCCATTCATTTATCCTATGAAGAGTCTTATGAGAAATGCACAACAGACGTTCTGTGGGTCGTTTCAATATATGATGCTATATTACTTTCTTTCAATACTCATTATTATTTTTCAGAATTGAAACATGAGAGGTTATCATTAGAAAGGTGAACTTCAAATTAAAGTGAACAGTTTTAATAGCATTGTCAGCTAAAAAATTACTTTTTTTTAATTTCTCTATTCATAGTACTCTATAAGCCAATGTTTACAAGTTTGTGGGGTAAAAAAAGGAGAAAAACATCCGGGATGAGTACAGAGGAAGCCTCTGAGGCGGTCTCAATAAGCTAACAAGGGCCTTCTCAGAAAGGCACAGCACCGATGCAGTCTCAAGTCACAGTTATAAGACAGCAGGATTCTCTCAAGTGACTGCCGTCATTCTTCTCCTGAGGTTCAGAGAAAGTACACACCACAGAGGAAGGATGTGTCATTAAACGCTATGAACAATCACATGGTCTCTTCCTTCTGGTTTTGTTTCATTTCCTAATTAGTTTTCCCATCTCTTTGATATTTTTAAACATAATTTTTGTTCATGCCGCATCTCTTGTAACACTAAGAATTGATACAATACCTGGGAGACTGTGAACAACAGAAAAACAACAAAAAAATAAAAGAAGCAAGTACAGCTATTCCGAATTTCATGAAAATGTAATTACTTTCCTCCAGAAAAACTTTTTTGACCACCTCAAGGAATATTCTACTCCACTGTCTCCCTGAAGAATTGTCATGCCCTCACCTCTGGGGTGATTTATACTAAGTCCACCACAGATGTAACTGTGTGTGGCTCCGCAAGGAGGAATGCACAGGTGCACATTTCCATCCCGAACTGACGGCCTAATGAGCTTCTAAGGAGCCTGCAATTGCTTTCTATGCAGAGGGTCCTCTGCATGCCCCTTGCATGAGTTTGCTGTG
>NW_004955632.1:160676-162373 GCF_000276665.1 Chinchilla lanigera
GATATTTTTTATCTACATATCCTCTAGCTTACTGTAGGACACTTTGTATTTTATGTAAAGTAAAACAAGAGGCCGTGAGAAATTAGACAACTAACCATGACAGATCAAAATCAAACATCACAGTTTGGAATGTATCTGCAAATCTACTAGGATTCTCTGAAAAATGGTTTAGTCATTCTTTGCATTGTTGAATATCTGCACTGAAAAATGGTCTTGAACTTGAATACTCACCTCTGTCTCTGGAACCTCTCTGAAGTGAAGGATATGGTGCCAATAGAGCAGCCTCCCAGGGTTTGGAGCCTTGCCTCCTAGGATACGTGGAACTCTGCTGGCTTTGGCGTAGTCCCTACACTTGGCCTAGTGCAGTTCAAGGGCACTTAGAGACACGAAAGAGGATCTCTGAACCCAGCAAGTGGTGGGAGCATCGGCACTGTGTTGCAAAACCTCGCTATATAGGGAAACAGGAAAAAGGGCACCTTGTGCCCACTTCACTCTCTTGATGGGCCTGTCAAATGATATAAAGAGAGTACTACAACTTCCAACAAACCAGTATGCAGAGTTTTTGTTCCACAAAATTGAATGAATTCTAAGGAACTTTAGGGGTTGAGACTACGAATTTTTATTGAGAGAAAGACTTCTCATGACATAGAAGGGTACCCCAGTGTGTTGCTGAAGATCCATATTCCAAAAAATGTTTTCTATAGCAAAATCACAAGGTTGTGCAAATTCACAAAGTGGGTTCATGGTGGAAAAAAATCTATGATCAACCAATAAGATTAGAAGTATAGTCTGTTAGGTAATGTTCCTCAAATGGGGAAGCAAATCATATAGCAACTATAACTGGAAAGAACAAGGAACTTTTTTGTGGGCAATATGTCAGGGGGTCCTGGTCATCAGATTGACTGACTGATGTTCAGCTATACTTTGCTGAACCAAGTCATACCAATTATGCTATATTGTTTATCCTTTTGGGAGTCCTGTAAACATGGTCATTCCATCCTCATTTTGAGCCCTGGGCTTCAGCAGATGTCTCTGTCGCCCCAGGTGTAATGTATTCTCATATTCTGTACTGACTCCCTCAAGCGTGTAGGCTTCTGTCTCTGCCTATATTATTTCCACCTCACTTAACTCTCTATAACATTCCACCCTTCTGAAAATATAACATTCATTGCTATCACAGGGCAGAGGGAGATGACCGTTCTAGTTACTTCCTCCTGAAAGGGATCAGAGTTTTGACTGGCCATCAGAGATACTCCAGATATTTTCTTCCTCAAGGCCCTCAATAGATACCAGGAATTCTCATCTTGGGTAAGCATATAGTTTTAAGTCTGGAGGAGACAATGCCAAAGAACAGGTATGTATGGAACAAATAATAAGATAAAAACTCTATGATTACATTGAAGGGGACAACCTGGCTGAACAGAGGAGCTACTCAGAGAAATTCAACTGAGAGTCAAGCACTTGGAAGAAGGGGCTGGACATACACCCTGAAACTAAAATCAATCTCACGTGAGGAACTAATAGATAAAGCCAAACGTAGATAACAGACTTCATAAAACAGCCTGACAGTCCACGTGCCTTCAGGCAGGTCACAAAAGTGCATGCTGTAACAGAAGAAGAAGAAGAAGAAGAAGAAGAAGAAGAAGAAGAAGAAGAAGAAGAAGAAGAAGAAGAAGAAGAAGAAGAAGAAGAAGAAG
>NW_004955632.1:163593-167342 GCF_000276665.1 Chinchilla lanigera
CAGTGTGAATTGGGACTCAGCGGCCATGGACTGCAAAACAAGGAGTGGAAGTAGAAACCACATCACAGCATCCCACACCACCTTGCAACAGACAACATGAGAGGACAGATACTTGCCAGTGAAAGGGGGACACAGAAGGCTGTGCAAGGACTAAGAGGAGCCAAAGTGCATGGGACTGGGAGCAGCCCTCTACCTCTCTCAGAAAATAGCACTGTAACTGAGAGGCAGATGCCAACAACGAAAACGAGGTAAAGAGGGGGAGACCGATAAAGAACATACACAAAGTAGAGGATGAAGACTCTGGACGCAAACCTCCATGTCTGGAGGCCAAGATCAGCCTCAAATACAGCACAAATTCTGCAGGCTTGGCAATTATTGAGTAGTTTTGGACACCGAGTGCACACCAGAGATATTTGGTTTTATTTTATTTTATTTTATGGGGTTTTTTGCTGGTGTGTGCTCTGTTTTCCATTCCTTTTCCCTCTCTTTGGATGTTAACTATATTTTTCTTGTAATCTACTCATCTTCTCTCTCATTTTACTCAACTTACCTCTCTGAACTTAATAATGTTTTCATATGAGTGAATCATATTTCTAATTTTTCTAGTTAGCATCAATAATCCCTTCCATATGCCTTCACACTTCCTCTTCTTCCCCCTTCTCTAGTTTCCAAAAGCTTATGTGATCATCCTCCATCCTCCAGTCTGGCTTTTACTTCATTTCTTCTGATTTATCCCCTTCTATCCACTATTCTACATATATTTCTACAGCACAACCTAAAACTAGTCTACTTAGGCAAAACACTGCATACCATCTCACAATTTATGGTCAGGTCAGTTATATAACTGCAGATTTTTATCCCATGAGTAAACTATAAAATCAATAGCTACAGCAGATTTTCAGTTTCTAAACTGTGCATATGACTACTGTCACTGCCAATTTTAGTACTTTAATTAGGATGTCATTTCTGTTTTAATTATTTGTTCTCACTTCTATAAGAATACTGGGAAGTTCTGAAGTGATAAGCTCAAAACAACTCAGCACTCAAGGATTAGAGAGTGAGCAGAACAGATGCAAATACCTTGCTCTTAATTAATTGAGAAGGGAAGATTCTAGGACACACACAAAAATGAACCTGCTACACAGGGAAGACGTGCAGAACAATAAACTTGCCTAGTGAGGCCTTGAGGCTAGTGATAAATTTACTTACTATGAAAACTTTCAAGGATCAACACAGACAACAAAATAAAAACTTTTTAAATAGAAGAATGAAAAAATGCAAAACAAATATGCAACCTCAAGTTTCCAGGCCATGCAGAAAAAGTTCAGGGTATGAGTTAGAAGGAAATGAATAACACACAACTGACATTTCTGAAATGATGAAAACAAACTAATCCATGAGGCTATGGAGGAAATCAGATCAGAAAAAAAAATCACTCAGGTTCAAAAAGGAAATGTCAACATTTACAAAGAAATTAACACACAAATAAAGGAAGCATTCAAAAATCTACATTCCTGACCACAATAAAAATACACAGAAACGTTTAATAATGAAAATTCCAGAAATTAAAAACAAGAACAAAATATTAAAAGCTGTTCAAGAAGCAAAACAGATGACCTATAAAAGAAAGCCCATGAGAATCACAGCAGAATTCTTAACACAGACTCAAGTCAAGATGAGCTTGGAGTGAAGTATCTCAAGTTGTGAAGGAAAGATCTTCCACCCAGATTGATCTACACTGCAGAATTATCTTTCAAACTTAATGCAGAAAAACCTACTTCCATGAGAAAGAACAACTGAAGAGTTTTATGAAAACCAAAGCAATGCTACAAATGTACTAAAAGATATTTTACACAGGGACAAAAATGACCACAATTCCAAGAAAAACAACAGAAAGAAACCACTAGGCAAAACAACCAGTTAAATCGAGACAAGCAAGAAACCAACAGCAGGAAACTATCATGACACACGTCCATTATACTCCTCACTGTAAATGGGCTCAATTCATCAATCAAAAGAAACACACTTGCAGAGTGGATCAAGAAACAGGATCCAACAATCTGCTGTGTAAAACAAACACATTCAATGCCAAAAGAAATTCATGCAGTGAAAAAGAAAGGATGGAAAACAATCTTCCATGCAACAGGAACCCAGAAAATAGCAGGAGAAGCTATGTTTCTGCAGATGGTGTCAACTTTAAGAGTTATGAAAACGGTAAAAGGTCACTACATACTTTTAAGGGGAAAACAGTAAGAGGAAGAGATAACAATCATAAATATATATGCATGAAATGCATTAGCACCCAACTCTATAAAACAATTATTAATAGACATGAAAAATCAAATAAGAAATAACTATTCCAATGGGAGAACTCAGTACCAAACTGTCACAAAGCAATAGATCAACTGGACAAAAAACTAGCAAATAAGTAGCACAATGGAATGAAACCTGTGAAAAAGTAGATTTTGTAGATGTCTTTACACTGTTCCACCCAACACCATTAAAATACATTCTTCTGAGCTGCACATGGAATATTCTCTAAAATAGATCACCTACTAGCCAACAGAGCAGGCCTAAGTAAGTGCACATCAACTGAAATTGTTTCATGCATAATATTTCATCATACTCCAATGAAATAAGAAATTAAAGATAAAAGTACCTGCAATAAATCCACGAACACATGGAAATTAAACAATATCCTCCTAAACAAACAATGGATCACAGATGAAATAAAGGAAGAAGTTAATCACTTCAACTAAATAACAGTGCAGACAAAACATACTAGAACTCATGACACAATCAAACCAGTCCTAAAAGGGAAAATTATAACACTGAATACTCACATCAGGAAAAGAGAATGAGGACAAATAAAAACCTAACACTACACCTCAAAATTCTAAAAAAAAAAAAAAAAGTGCAAGACCAACACAAAGTCCATAGAAGATAGGAATCCAAGAGTTGGTTCTTTGAGAAAATAAATAAAATTGAGAAATTCTTAGCCAACCTTCTCAAAAAAGGAAAGAAAAGATTGAAATTCTAGCAATGAGGATTGACAAGTGTGAAGTCAATACATACCTGTGCAATTTCAGAAGATCATCAATATCTACTTCAAAACTCTTTACTCTCATAGAATGAAAACACAGAAGAAATGGGCAGATTCCTAGAAACAGATGAATTACCAAAGATGAATCAAGAAGACATAAAAATTTGGAATAACCAAATATCAGGTAATAAAATGGAAAAGGTAACTAAAAACTTACCAACAAAAAAAAACCCCAGGTCCTGATGGATTCACTGCGCAAATCTAAAAGAAATGTAGAGGAAATCTAATGCCAATTCTTTTCAAATTCTTAAATGAAATTTAAAGGGAAACCATACACTCTGTTTCCTGGAGGGAAGTATCATCCTAGTATCAAAATCAGAGAAAGATAACACCAAAAAAGAGAACTATGGGCCAACCTGCATAATGAAAATAGATGCAATCATCCTCAATAACATAAGAGCAAACATAATTCAATAAATCCTCAAGAGTATTTAAGATTACAAACCAGGAGCAGGGGGAATTTATCCCAGAACCGCAAGGATGATTCAACAGATGAAAATCAATAAATGTAATGCACTATATCAATAGTACCAGGACAAAAATCACACAATCCTCTCAAGAGATGCAGGAAAACCTTTTAATAGAGTGCACCACTCATTCATGATAAAAATCCTACAGAAAATTGGAATACACTGCGTTTCTGGCA
>NW_004955633.1:0-1260 GCF_000276665.1 Chinchilla lanigera
TTTTCTTTTTTTTGAGATAGGGCCTTGCTATATAGTTTGGGCTGGTCTTAAACTCACTCTGAAGCCCAGACTAGCCCCAAACTTGGGCAGTCCTCCTGCCTCAGCCTCTGACGTCCTGGGACTACAGACACGCACCATCACACTCAGCTCATTTTTCTTTTCTTAACTAGGTGAATTAGACCATGAATGTCTGAAATTTCTAACTATGAAAGAAAAGCACTTTGAATGATGAAAGATACAGAATACAAAATTTCCCACAGAGTAAAGCCTTCCTTCCAGTGCAGTCACTTCTGAGGTTTTTGTGTTTTAGCATCTTTTTCCTTTCTATCCACTTTTTTTCTACATTTGTCTCCATCTCTTTTCTACTTTATTTTTTAGAGATCTAAAGATTCTGTAGAATCTTCCAAAGGAAGAGTGCTTTATGCATTCTAAGGTTCATTCATAGGTAATCACAGAAAATGGTTTTTTAACCTATAAATAAGTTCCATATCAAAAAAGAATATAAATTTTTCATGTAACTTCATGCATAGTGAAAATAGAGATAATTTTAATTCCATTTCATTTTTCAGAATTCTTAATCATAATCCTCTGACAACTATTGAAGGTTCATCTCTTTTTAAATTACCGGCATTAAAATATCTGTAAGTATTGGCACAATCTGTAAGTCGTGGTATGACTTTTGCTCTTCTTTCTTCCTTCTATGAATGGTTAAGTATCATACTTTGACTCTAAAAGTAATAGTTTTATTTTTAATCAGGTTACTGACAAAGAAAAGGATTAAGATGTATAATGAACAAGAGAGTTAGCAGGGGTAGAGAGCAGAGTTGAGGAACACAGTAGATATGAAACATATCATGGATGTAGGAACCTTATTTACTCCAGAAAACATAGTGGCAGTATTACTAAAAATTAAAAGCAGTGAGAGAGATGTGGATGCAATATAAAAATGGGAAGTAAGATGATGAGTGCGTAAGAGATACAGCCTCTACTATGCACTGCCAAGGTCATTAATTTGAGGATGAAAATATTACATTTGAATCTCTTAGCAAAATGATCTCTGGAATTATACTTTATGATAAGCTATGTTCAGGCGTGTATTATTGGAAGGCAAAGTTGCAATAATGACATAGTCTTGAAATACTTGCTAAAGTACAGAATATTTGTGTTGGGGTTGCTCATTTCTGTCTGAACTTTGTTCTTCAGAGACCTGGGACAAACACACGTGTCACTTACAGCGATTGAGAACATCCTCGCAAAGGC
>NW_004955633.1:35144-36228 GCF_000276665.1 Chinchilla lanigera
GGTCATTGTAATAAGTTAGAACATTTGCCCTTTTTATAGGAAACCGGGTTAAATAACCCTAAATTATTGCAGGTTGATCAGGTGTGCAACCTCCCAAGCGAGTGACCAGAGAAGGCTTAAATACATGCAGACAATGGCAGTGATTTTAGGGCACCAGGAGGGACTAACTGTGTTACAGCTTCAGTATTCTCAGGGCAGCTGGTATTTATTTGGTTTACAAACAAAGGAGGAGGACACTCAAGAAAACTCGGGAATTTGGGCAGGACTTTTCCAAGTAATACATTATGTTAATTTAGGAGAACTATGTTATCTCCAGGAAGGCCTTCACAGCAGGAGTGAGGTGCCTGCAGCTACAGTCTCCTTTGAGTTCTTTGGGGTTGGAGCCAGACATCCTCAGCTGTGGCCTTCAGACAACTCACAAGTAAACACGGAAGCCAGTTGATTAATATTAAATCCTGCTTAGTGCCACTTTGTAGTGGTCTCCAACACTTTAAAAATTTTTTTTCTTTGAGGGAAATTCCTGCTAAGTTGCCCTGATTGTGCTTGAACTTGTGATGCTCCTGGCTTGGCCTCCCAAAGTGTTGGGATTGCAGCTGTGCACCATCACCCGTGGTGTGATACCATTTTGTGAATGATTTCCCTGAGGTAGTGAGTGTTGCCCCGGGGAGGCCAGACCAGTCTGGCTCCAAAGGCCCAGTTGGAGCCTGGGTGTTAGCCACAGAGGGCAGCTATAAACAGAGCTGGTGGCCGGGGTCCCTGGTGGCCTGGTTACAACGAGTCCTGCAAGCTTTGGAGACAGAGCTCTTCTAACTCTTCTTCAGAGAGGCAGAGTTCTGTGTCCTCTTGCAATCTCCTGTCTTCTTGGGTGTCCTCCTTTCCTTCCTGTTGACCTAGGTCAGGGTTTGCCTCTCACTGGGCTAGGTGGTTGCAGCAAGCTTCTTACCCTCAGAGCCTCGGTTTCCTCCCCAAGTACCATTTCATTGAATCCTCTCCCAAATCTAGGAGTGAGATAGGATCCATTTCTCAGATATAGAAATGGCTAAGAGAGGTTAAGGAACTTAAGGACACGTAGTCTGTTAAGCAA
>NW_004955633.1:36479-44767 GCF_000276665.1 Chinchilla lanigera
TAGTCAGGGAAAGCCTTTTGGAGAAACCCAATGAGATCCTGAGAGAATGATTCTTTTCTAAGTGGGGAAATGATACAGAGGCAGAAGTGACTGATGCTTATGTAGCAGAACTTACTCACAGAGTAATAGCTCTGAGGCAGCTACTTCTGTGTGAACAGAGCCCTCCCCACACCCTTGCTGTGCTTTTTATTTCCTGCTGGGTCTCTGACTCCTGCATCATTCTATGTCTGTTCCGGCTTGGCCTTGGACAAGAGGCAGAGCGGTCAGATGTGGTGGGACCCTAGCAGCTGACCAGGAGGCCAGCTTAGTCAAGTGTCTGCCATTCCTTCCACAGGACTTCACACCATCGCACCAATGACTGAATCACAGCGGCTAACTCCTCCCTCCACAGCATTCTCCATGGCGTGGATGACCTCACTGAGGGTGGGCACAGGATGGTGGGGGAACTGAGGGACCTGACCTTGGGGTGGGGTCTCTGCTACGGAACAGGGAGAAAGCCTTATCCAACAGTTTGGAACCTGCTTTCCATTTCGATTATGTGTTCCCAAATTGGATGCTGTAATGGTGAGACAGGGACCCCAATTCCCTTTGGCAGTGCTTGAAAGGAGCCATCAAGTGGCTACCCTTGGTATCCAGGTCTTTCCTTGTGTACAGAAACTATGTGAGATCGGCTGCTATGACAAGGGGACCCAAGAGCGGGCTGAGAAGATCTATTATCAGATCCACTCTGGTAGGAGTGAAGACGTGGGTGCGGTGGTTATCCCCTGGGGTCCCAACTCTGGGGTGCCCTACAACCCGATCTTTACGTGCTTGGCTCCCAAATCCCCATGGGTGCAGCCTCAGGGCTGGCTGAGACTGCAGTAGGTAGCTCCAGAGCACACAGAGAGGTCACTCCTGAGACTGTACCCCCGGTTTAGCGGCAGGTGTCCCTAGAAGCCTTGCCCCTTCAGGCTAATGGGACTGTGACCTGTGGGAGTGGTTTACAGAAATGTTACCCAGGCTGTGATGTTAGAGGTGCTGTTTCAGCCCCAGCCATTTTTCCTGAATCTGCTCTGAGGGCTCATGGGATGTGGGCTCTGCCTGTTATCAAGGTGTGTCCCCTCGAATGAAGCACACCCAGCCACTGAGCTTGAGAAAGTCATTTGGAAATGTGCACTTTATCTTAGTTTTTGTTGGACCACGTTGATCCTGTCTGCTCCACAGGACTCTGGCACATTTCTGAATTGCCCCTGGCATCTTCACCAGATGTGATGCTCACCTCTGACTCACAGTTTCAGTGCTGCAGGGGACCTATCTGGTGTCCCCTTCAGAATAGCCACCTGCAATAAACTGCTCTCTTTCTGTCTTGTGTGTGTGTGTGTGTGTGTGTGTGTGATGTGGGGGTTAGAACTCAGGGCCTTTGCACTGAGCTATATTCCCAGCCCTTTTTACTTTTTAAATTTAGCTTTCCAGGCTGGCTTGAACTTGTGATCCTCCTGCCTCAGCCACTCAGAGGATTACAGGTATGCGCCACCACTCCCAGTTTAGCCTGTCCTTTCTGTAGAGAATGCCTGCTCTGGTTTCCATATCTCAGCATAAGGGTCAGCTTTTTAGGACAAGACTCCACGTCCCACCACAGAACCGCCCTCAAGGTTGGATCTTACTGGAAAGCAAATGGTAATGTCCTGCTGAAGTCTGGCACAGCACCTTCTACCAGAGCTGAGTGCTGGGAGCCTGTCCCGTGCTTGGGGATCGAACCTGGATGTTTCTAACTCACTTTCCTTTGCTCACTTTCTATTAGTACCTGTCTTTTGCCTCTTGATTCCTTCTATCTACATCTTTCCAGTAGTTTCCTGCCTAAACCATCTGAAAGGAACACAGGATAGAGCACAAAGGAACTGGTCTAAAGTGCCCTCATTTGGGCAAATTTGAGGATGAAAATACATGTTTTGAAATGTAATGGTGACTTCCAGGTGATTCTAGAAGCCTGACCCTCGAATTTTGCACAGTGATGATGTAATATGCATATTCCAGATTAGGCAAGGTGGTTAGGTGCTAGGCTCGGCTTGCTCTCATGGTCAGAAGATGGGTATCAGGTGCCAGGTATGGTGTCTTCTCATGGCAGAAGATTGGTACCAGGTGCAGGGCTTGGCTTGATCTCATGCACACTCAGGAGCTGCTGCTCTGTGTCCAGAGTTAACAAGTCTCCTCAAGTGGCAGGAGCCTCATTGCTGCAGCCACGTTACCATGCCCTCGTGTCCTGCCTCAACTGTTGGACTTGAAGCTTCAGGCCACCTCTTCAGAGCCAGTCACCCTAGTTTGGAATAAAACCTGTGGAGGTGGTGTGTGGGTCATTACTGCTTGGGGCTGGGACAGCAGCAAGTGCATTTGGAGGCCAAGGGGCACCAAGACGCTGTGGTCACGTTGGGTGCTGCTGTCTCTGCAGCCCCCAGTGCAGGCCAGGGTCCTATTCCAGGGCAGCAGCGCCCTCTGGAGGTGGTGGAGGTGCGCATGAGTTCTCTGCCACCTGGGGCAGGAGTTGGTTGTGGGGAGGAACTAGAAAGTTTTTATTATGGGGATGTGTGCTCCCTGTGTGTCCACTTCAAGAAAAGCCAAACTCAAAGACCAAGTAAATAAGAGTGATTTTGTAGAAAGTTTTATTGCTGGTTTTTTTTTTTTCCTGAAGCCACTTGCTCAGTTGAATTTAAATAGGTTCTGTGTGTAAATTTGGATTTCCACTCATTGTTTTTGGGCCATCAGTTGAATAAAGTATTTATTTTACATAGAAAATTAGATTTGGTAAAAGCATTTGACATTCACTGTTATGACTAGGACCCCTTTTGTGTCTTCAGGCCAGTTTCTCAAACTGCCCCATGGCTGGGGCCCTGGGTTCTGTCCCCAGAACTCTGTGTGTATGGGTGTGTGTGTGTGTGCGCGTGCTTGTGTGTGTATGTCAAGCAAAATAAGGCAATAACTAAACAAGTTAAATATAAAATGAGGCTCACAAATGAGTCAAATCAGAGCAGAACATCAATGTGGAAATAAACAAACAAATGCAAGTCATGAAGCCCTGTGGATGTGTTCTGAAAAACCCTTCCTGTGGCTTTGGGCCCCAGGTAGCATAAGGGTGATCTGTTACTGCCCGAGTGGGGTGGGGTGTCCAGTGCTCAGAGGAAGACCCACACCCTTAGTCTTGCTGCCTTCCTGTATTAAAATCTGTATTAGTCAGGGTTTATTAGAGAAACAGATACAAGATACACAAATGTACTAGAAATGACAAGTTTAGTCTACAATGGTCAGCCACAGAGTTGGACGAGGAAGCGTGCAGAGGATGTCTGCATGCTGGAGATTGAAGAGTCCAGTCCACAGTCGGGAGCTCACTGCAGTGTCCGCGCAAGTCCATATCAGGAGGCTGATGGGTCTACGATGGAATGCTGAAGAATCTACAACAAAGACCTAAGAGTCTGCACCAGAAGGCTGAAGAGTCCCAGGTGGAAGCCAAACTGTCTGCACCAGAAGCCAGGAGACAGTGACCAAGCTGAAGGCAAAGACCGGAGCTCCTCGGAAGAACCATCAATCAGGCCTTCCTCATTTCCCTTTTATTGTACACAGCCTATCCGCCCTGAGGGGGTGGTCTTTTGCACCCACACCATCTGGGAGCCCTCCTCGTGCACAGGCTCAGGATGAATGCAAAGTAAGGACCCAGGCTCCCTGTTGAGTCACATAGTTAACTTTCTAAACTTCTCAAGTTGACACAATGCACAACATCCTAGAGCAGGAAGGGCATGTCCTTTTCACCCCAGGATGTAGAACTGCTGAGTCACTTAGTTAAGCTTCTATCCTTCTCAAGTTGACACAATGTGTCAACCATATCAGCTTCCTAGCAGTCAGGCAGAGTTATTTTCCTGCGCTTCCAGTGACCTTCCCCACCCCTCTGAATTAGGTCTTGATTCTGCTGTGAAGGCAAGGGGCAGAGCTTTGGTAAGTCTGAAGGCCCCACAGGGAGTCCAGCACCTTGGCCCAAACTGCACCAGCCTGCTTCCAGATCCCCCTAGAGATGCCCTGGTGGGATGGGTCAGCGGGAGGCCTGAGGATGGGCCTGGGGGCGTGGCCCGTCCGTATTGGGCATAGAGGTGCAAGATACTTGTTGTTGACCTTTCTAACAGGGCAAGGGAAGCTCTTGGCTCTAAAATATTAACTAATTGAAAGGGGAGGGAGAGAGAGGATGGGGAAGTGGGTGTGGAAGTGGAGGGAGGGAGGGAGCTGTTCTCATACCTTGACACTAGGGGGCGGCACAGCCCTATCTGTGGCCGCTCCGGGAGTCCTGCTCTTTCTGGTACTTAGGCCTGTTGGGTTTAGAAGAGAAGTCAGCTGCACATTTCGTTGGATTCCCTTTACAGTCCAGCTTCCTCGCTGACTTTGGGTGCTGTTGGAGGTCTCTGACAGTGGCCAAAGTGACCTCTGAAACCTCAGCTAGCTCCAGTTTCTAAGACGGCCCTCTCTCCTTTCTATCTTCCAGGAAGCATGGAAAACACTTCTCGGAGTGTGGTAGTCACGTCCTTCCCCCTTCTCGGTCCTTGTGTTTCACGTGGCACAGAGGAGAGGACGGAAATGGGAGGGAGAGGACTAGGGGTGAGGGTCACAGGTGCTTGGTTCCCTCGAATGCGTTTTGCACCTAGGTGACGGCCCCTCCCTGCCTCCTCCCTGTGTCCTCAAGCACCAGGCTGTCAACTTTGCCTCCACACTGGGGTCACCCAGGGAGCTTTTAGAAATGTCCATGTGAGCACGTATTTACCTGACTTCTGGTTGACTGGCCTGGAGCACAGCTGGGCACTGGGAAGTGCCTAAGAGATAGTTCAGGCGTGGCTGGAGCAGGCGGGAACGTCACCCCAAGACTCAGTCATTCCTCTGGCCACGAGGGAAACAAGGCCAGCTGCTGAGGGGCTGGGAGATTCTCCCATCTGTTGGGGAAGGAGCCGAATCCTTGGCCAATAGGAGCTCCCCAGTGACTGACTTCACTCTGTGTACTAACTAAAGCACCCTGGTGAGACAGGCCAGCCCTTCTGTGCCCCTCCAGTGCACCTGTGACTGTGCCATCACACCCGACCCAGTGCTCCCTCCATGCACCCTGACTACTTGGCCTCAGAACAGGCCACACCCTTCTGCATAGCTGCACCTTTGGCCAGGCTGTTTCCTCTGGCCATGCCACAGGCACACCCACAATCCGTGTCACCTCCAAGAAGCCTGACCCCACCCCTGCGTACCCGTAGCCCTGATTTTCCAGGGGAACAGTAGTTATTCCTCCCTGCAGGGAGCTTTGTGCATGCCCTGCACACAGTACGTGCTCAGGAACTACTGGGGTAAATGGCCTGCTGGAGCATTGGAGAGAAGCCAAAGAGGGGACGTGAGGATGGCGAGGAGGCCCTGGCGTGAGTGCCAGCGGAGGGCCTGGAGTTGTCATCCTGGAACCAGAAGAGCTGGGAAGGGTCTAGCTCAGGCCAGGGCCACTGCTTGGAAGGTTGGCAGCTTCCTCTTTGGTGTAAGTGTGCAGGAGAGAGGGTGCTCTGGGGTTCTGCCGTCTCCCTCCCGGAGCTGCCATCCATCTGACTCCCCCCATGCAGATGTGGTAAAGCCATGGGGCAGGAGCTGGTGCTGCCAGTGCCCTGGGAGCTCCCTACAGTGACTTTCAGTGCTGGGACCTCACAGAGAAGCTGTCAATGCAGTATGGGCTGTGGACAAGCTCTACTCTCCTGGGAGGACCTGGCCATTGAGGAGCTTGGATGTGATCTTTTGATCACATGTTGCGGGTGTGGGACTGTTTCTGAGATGGGGATGGCAGGCATAGCTTAGAACCCTGACCTTCCCACCTCTTACCAGCCCAAGCCTAGGACTTGGTCTCTGGAACCTCAGTTTCCTGCCCGGAGATAATAAAAACTACCTCATAATGGTGGTTCACGTGCCCGTATATAAGAGCACCGTCAATGGAAGTTTTTGTTTTCTTTTTTTTCTTCTTAAGAGAAGGGTCTCACTGTGTAGTTCAGGCTGGCCTTGAACTCATTCATGTAGCCCAGGCTGGTCTCAAACTCAGAGTGATCCTCCTGCCCAGCCCCCTGAGTGCTGGGCTTATAGGCATGCACCACCACACCAGGCTGGAAGTGATTTTTATAAGAGGGTAGAAGAGCTTAAGTGAACCTATGTGCAAAAATCTGCTCTGCTCTTATGGGAATTTGAGGAGAGCCTGCACAGCCACCTGGCCCATGCCTCTGTTCTCTCACCTTGTGGGAATCAGTAATGCCTCCTGTCAGGGTGGCCGTGGCCAGTGAGTGCTACAACGCACATTAAGTGCTCACTGCAGAACTTGGGAAATAAAAGAGTGGTCACTTTTTTGTCACTGCTGTTAATTAGCAGCACATAAGACCTGGGTCTAACCCCTGCTTGTTCATCTGGTGTGATGGTTAGTCAAAGATCTACTATACCTGAAGGAAGCACAGAGCACTGCAAGCTATTTGCTAGTAAGGCTTTGTTTGTTAAGAGCTATAATGATGTTGTGGACATAAATATTGAGTTTGGCATTGGAAGATTCAAATTCAAAATTCCCACTTTATTACTGATTAGTACTCACTCCTTTGTTCTCAATGTTCTTGGGTGTGAAATGGGGATACTACTTAATAGCTTACTTGGCAGAACTTTAGTAAAGACAAGAAGGCCAAGCATGTAAATTCCTGCGGATGCTCTGGTCTCTAAGAACCAGAAATCTTAACTCCAAGCAGCTTCGGAACCTTGAACTTGTGGGTTTGCAACAGGTTGCAGGGTTGGTTGACTTAGAGCCCAGTGATGTCATCAGGGGCAGGCTTGGGAGGGAGTATCTGGGTGGAAGGGTGTCCTCTGGGAAGCGTGGGATTCTGTGGCAGGAGCTCAGGCTTGGGGTTGAGCATGGGGAGGTGGCAGGGCTCTTTGCCCTCCTCTATCCCTGGCGCTCTGCACACAGCAGGCACTTATTAAGCATTGACAGAGACTGGAGTGAACAGCTAGGGATGAAGAGAGGAAACCGTATCCCAGAGTGGTACAGTGGGGCCCCCTGGAAGCAGCATGGGATGAAGACAGGCCAGAAGGCACTTTCCTATTGTTGGAACTTGAGATTGTTGCATTTCTAATATCTGCCAATGTCTCTTGAGACTCTACAAGAGCTGGCAGCAGCCCCGGAGTCACTCCTCTTTCCTACCCTTGAACTCCAGCCAGCTTCTTGGGTACCCTTACCTCACTCTCAGAGTCCAGCCCATACTCTCTGCTGTGCCCTGTGAAGCAGGGTGGAGGTGGCGGGCTGAGGAGTCAGCAGAGGGATGATGACAGGGCCAGAGGCAAGGGAATGAGAGGAGGGAAAAGGAAGAAGAGAGAGAGAGGGTGGGGAGAATGAAATAGTTAAGTGTATGCTCAGTGCCAAAGCTATTTAACCCATGCTATAGATTGCTTTTACCTTCATTCTTGTCCCAGGGAAAGGCCCAATTAAAACAACATCTATTGGAAATAGAAGAGTAATTGCAACAGGCAGCTTATGGGCCCCATCTCTGGGAGCAGCGGTGGGATGGGGCAATCTGTGAGCTTCAGAAGTGTCCCCGTGTGAATGCAGATAGCCTAAGTTCAAGGGCCAGATGGCTCTAAACAGCATATGGACTGCCCCAGCATCTTGCCTGCTATTGTTACAGGAAAAATCCATGCTCAAAAGGAAAATGCTCTGCACCAAGGAGACTTGGAAGGCAATTTTTATTATGTTAGTGGGCTGGTGGGAATCAGTTTCAAATCACCAGCCCAGAGTCAGTTTTGAGTTCAGTTTAAATATAGTTTGCAAGCGGAAAGTACAAAGCTGGTAGCTGCTTATTACATGATTGACTGTAGGGACTACAAGAATTATGTCATATATTGTCTTGCAGATTTGTTCTAAGTAGGTTTACTAAAAGAACTTATTTATCATTAGACAGGAACATCCTGGGAGGGAGGAGGTCTGAGCAGAGCACATGGAGTTGAAAGTGTCCTTGACTGGGCCAGTGTGTTCTGTGCACAAACTATAGAGTCCTTGAAGCAAGCTGAAACAAGGCTACACATGTACATAGTTTAGTTGAAAAACACAGATATTACAGCTGGATGTGGTCATGTTAACCTGGCCAGGTATTTTGGAAGAAGCAGCTAGACGCAGCCAACCAAGGCTAACTGAGCCTAGCAATCTAACTATGTGACAGGCAGCATGAGCATAGTCACAGGTTATTAACTAATTTTTAACTTCTACTATAAAATGCCTATAAGTTTGTTATTCT
>NW_004955633.1:45819-53288 GCF_000276665.1 Chinchilla lanigera
GAGACCACTCAGGGCTTACTTTTCCTGTCTCCCAGCCAGCCCTGTTCCCACCTCTGCCTGTTGCTTTTTCCTCTGGGCTTTTGCCTCTCTGCTCCTCCTGTCTGGGCATCATCTCTTACATAACCTGGCTGCAGATTCACTCCCACCATGAAATCATTCCATACCATTTTTCTCTGCCTCTTGTCAGAGTGGTTAATTTGGTTTCTGCAACACAACTTGATATATGTTGCCTCAGGGAGAAGGGAGATTCCTGAAGATAATTTTTGAAAAGTTTTCTTTTTATGCTGGAAAATTCTTGTAGTGTGCATATGTTGTTTATCTGCCCAGCATCATCTTTAGACTATGAGTGCTCGTCTACTTGCTGTAGAAAAGCTATCACATGGGATTCAGCTAGAGCTGCCTGCTCCAACAGGGGTAAGTGTCTGAAGCAGGCCAGGCCAGTCAGAGGATTGGCCAATTGATAGGCTATAGTGATCGCTTCCGGGATGACCACATGAGCATGCAGAGTTGGTCAGCATCTTCCCTGATATTCTTGTAGACACTGCTGATTCCCTGATCAATATACATTCTCCTCCTAGTTCTCACAAGCAAAACCAGTTGGAGATACTTTTCAGATTTTCCTGTAGCTAGGAGCTGTCATGCCACTGAATTCTAGTCAATAACATGTGGGCAGAAGTTGCTGTGAGAGACATCTGGGAAAGGGTTTAGACACTGACGTAGCAAGGGCACTTTCATCCTCATCCTAACTGATCACAGCCTCTCATCACGAGGCTTCTTAATCTAGAGGCTTTTATTCCAGCTCTATGGACAGGGTGCCTGGGAATGAAGGCTGCCAAGAGCTGAAGCTAGAGAGATCTGGAGAGATTGAAGGGACAGATAGAAGTACTGAGAAAGATGACAGTATCAGATAAAACCCTACACTTCAGCACATCTGCTTAAGGCTTGAATTGCTCTTCTTTTTCCAGAAACTTGAGGTTCAACATTAGGTTATTTGAGCATGCTCTATTTTCTATTTTTCTGATGTGGGAATTCACCACTATAAATTTCCCTCATGTAACTGCTTTCATTGCATCCCATAAGTTCTAGGATGTTGTATTGTTATTATTGTTTAACTGTAGAAACTGTCTCACCTCTTCTTTATTTCCACCTGTGACCCAATGGTTCTTGAGGTGGGTGTTATTTAATTTCCATGTATTTATGAAGTTCCTGTGGTTTATTGGGCATTGGTTTCCAACTTCATTGTACTGTTGCCTGATGTTTACATTCCTTGTGTGGAGTTGGTACATGTACATAACACATCTTAATTCGTTTTTTCACCCCGTTCCTCTCCCCTCTCTCACTCTCCCTCCATCTCTTAATCCTCTTTCCACTGAAGAAAAATCTAGCCCTCTACTTCATATTGTGAATCTTTTATTGAGCTCTTTATTCGCAATTTGGCTTTTTCATATAAGAAAAGCCATGTGATCTTTAAGCTTGTGTGTCTGATTAATTTCACTTAACATTATGCTCTCAGGGTGCATCTATTTTCTTACAAATGACTCAAGTTTATCTTTCAATGGCAGAGTAGAAAAGATCTTCTGGGTCTTTGGTGGGGTCTTTCTTCATGAGATGCCCCAACCTGATTTGGTCATAGCCTTTACATAGCTGTAGCCACGAAAGAGGCCAGGAGGAAGCTGCCGGCTGACTGTCCCTCATAGTCGAGCCATCGGATCATGATGAATTCGGATTGAAGACAGGCTCTCCCAGGTATGGAGATACAAGATGTGATTGAAAAATACAGTGATGTTTAGATTTTAAACAATTTATCACATTAAAAGTCACATTACCATGAATCTCCCTCAAAATACTCCCCTTCACTTTGAACCCACTTATCCCATCATTCATGTCACTTTCTGAAGCAGTTCTGGAAGTTGTTTTTCCTCAATATCTTTAGTTGCACTGTTGTGGCTGCCTTGATGTCCTCAATCAATTCAAAATACTTATCTTTCATGGTCATTTTGACTTTGGAGAAGAGCCAGAAGTCACATGGCGCCAGACCCACTGAATAAAGAGGATGATGACACAGCATTCTGTAATGTCACAAACCTACTTTTTTACTGGATGGTAGCTGGCAACAGCATTTATCATATTATCCTTTGTAAAGACATGAAAGTGGACTTCCAGAACGGCTTCAGAAAGAGGCAAGAGTGATGGGATAGTGTGTTCAGAGTTGGAGTAGTTTGAAGAAATTAATGGCTATGTGTCTTTTATCATAATAAATTCTTTCAAACTTAAACATTCACTGCACAGTTTGATCACTCCTACATTTATTGAGCAAATACATATTAGCAACAGGCACAAAGTCTTTCATTCAATATGTAAGTTTGGGGACGGCCAGGCTCTGTCTTCAAGTTACCCTGCAATGGAAAGCAGAAACACTGAAACATTACCTGGGACTTGGAGGCAGATTTATTTTATGTGGACAGGCTCTGACAGGGAATTGATCCTCCCTCAAAATGTCAGGCCCTGATCTTTGGTACTTTGGGGCTTGTATGGGATAGATAACCAGGAAGCACA
Source organism: Chinchilla lanigera (assembly GCF_000276665.1). Classification (NCBI taxonomy): domain Eukaryota; kingdom Metazoa; phylum Chordata; class Mammalia; order Rodentia; family Chinchillidae; genus Chinchilla; species Chinchilla lanigera. The sequence goes on from NW_004955633.1 coordinate 48,376, forward strand.
GAAGCAGAGTATTTGGTGGTTATTTGTGGGACTACTCATCCATCCCTGTCCAGGGTGAACAGGTCCCCAGAACGAGGTACCCGTGGATGAAAAGAAAGAGAGACAAGAAAAGTGAGAAGCGAAAGTCTGGGATCAGGGGGCATACAGCCTCTTGGACTGCAGCCCCGAATACTAGTCACCTTTTAATGAGCGCGAACCAAGGGGGTAGCTAGTACAAATGGGCGGATACCAAACTTTTTTTTAGCAAGGATAATTAAAGGATTACCCTTCTCCACATGTGATCCAGGACACACCTGTAATCCCAGCACTCAAGAGGCTGAGGCAGGAGGATCGTAAACTCAAGGTTAATCCAGGCTGTATAATGAAGCCTTATCTTAAGAAACTCTAACAAATAATAAACAAATCATTGTGTCCTCAATGCATTCTAAACAAAGAATGTCCTCCTCAACAGTTATTGATTGGTTATATCTTATGTCGTTATTACTGACTGGACTCAAAGAAAGCTACATCATACATGTTGCAAGTATGAAAGTTGAAATGCAGGTCCAATGAGGAGTTATGGGAAGCATCCAGGGTGGAGGCAAGCTCAGAGTTGCAGGAAGCAAGTGCTTGACATAACCTACAGGTTTAGGGTACGGTTGGTTAGATAAGGGAAATGTGCACTGGCATTGGTGGAAGACAGGAAGACAGATCTGCACAGGGGAGTAACTAGTTGCAGAAATTTTAAAAAGTTAACCCTAAAAAATTAACTCTCTATTTTCCTTTTCAGCTCCAGCTACACCTTGTATGAGTGGTTCACGTGAACCTTCCAGAGGTGGGATTGTGGGTTCCCTGATCAGAATCAAGTCATCAAATAGGCTTTAAAACCAGTGGCTAGACTCAGGGTTGATTAGGGACAGGTCCAAGTGCCATTGCTAAGGGTATATAGATGACAAGCCTTGCCAGACTACGTTGTATAGGAAGAGACTCTAAACAACTTTAACCATGCCATACACCTCAAATACTTTTATTCCCTCATGAAAGTCCATTTCTAACAGGCTAACAAGTCATTAATTTTATCAGTATAAAAATCTGTTTTGCTATCCAGTAATGTGGTGAACACATAATTGGTGAACACATAAAACAAATGAAAATTGCTGGGCTACTGGGTGGAGAAAAATGTCACTTTGACCCAAAGAAAGAAAAACTATGCTTGATTGTTAGTTTAGTTTGAAAACAATGTATGCGTCTAAGAACATTCAGTACTTTGCAACACCTGCTTGCTGGAACCGATAGGTTCCGCTCTTTGCCCTTGCGAAAAATCTTTTCACCTGCTCCAACCAGGATGTGGTTTGCAGGCTTAAAAGCTCAAACTTTCTTCAGTTCAGGGCTGTTCAGCATCTCCCTGCGTGGAGAACAGACTGACAGCAGCCGGCCCGGCTAATAAAGGCTCTTAAAATTCCAATTTGGATTCTGGTCTCGGTTCTTTATTCAGGGTAACCCATTACAGTATGTTGTTTAACAAGATTCCAGCTGTTGAGTGTGTTAACAGTCCAGTAGTTTGTTTTCACCAGGCACAGTAAGACACGTAGACATGGAAACAAAGGTGATAAAACAAGTTTCTATTTGCAAATCCCCAGTAACAGGAGGTGTGGCACACCATGAAGAGCCATGGGCATGGGAGGAGTCACTGGTTGCCACTAGGGATTAGCTCGCTGTCTCAAAGGCCAGAACGTCAAGCACATAGCAAAGAAGAAATACAGCCAACACCTTAGTTGAGGCGTCTTTAGCAGAAGGGCTGTAGCTGCCTGCTCCAGGGTGTGGCCTTTTGTGCTGTCACCTGCATGATCAATCCTCACTGGGTCAGTCCTATGGAAAGGTGGCTGAGCAGCCCCAGAGTTAAAATCCGACCGGCTGACACTGACAGCACCACCCAGAGCACACCATCACAGACATCACATGACCCCATTAACAACAGCCAGCTCCTTGGTTCTGGGATAAATTATCCCATTGCTTTCCCTCTCCATTCTGTTTTTGCTTCTGAGCGGTGTCCCATGCCTCTGGTCCCTGGAGCCCTGCGAGTTTCTCCCTCCTTCATGATCACCGTTTCCATGTCTGTGTGTCTTCCTGTGTCAGATTAAAAACATCACTAACTTCACTACAGTCACTAACTGAGATCTTGCTAATTAGCAGACCGGATATCAAAATAAATTTTTATGGGTAAACCAGTGACTTATTAGTTAGTTTGCTGGAAATGGGTTCTCCTTGGTGAACTAGTGAACTGCTATTACTAGTAAACTACTAACTAGTTGAATATCAATTTCAGGGGTTCACCATTTAGTAGTCTTTTTTTTTTTTTTTAACATTTAGTAGTCTTGTCGTGTCTTTCCCAATTTGCATCTCTTTACCTTTTTCTTGGTTTTTAAAGATATTTTCATTGGCATCTTCTAATTGTCCTTTTTAAACCTTAAAATGTTCTACTATCATGGTTTTAATTTCCAAAGCACCTCTGTTTGATTTTTTTTCTAAAAAAAGAATCATTATTCTCTACTTGTTTCACAGATGCTGCCTTTTTTCTTATTTCAGGAAAAATGATTATAGCATTTCTTTTTCTTTTCATTTTTTGGCAAGTGGAGTTGGTACATTTAAACCCTATAATACTAATAACTGGGCTAAATGGAAACTATCTGAGTAATCAAAATAAAAGGCTGAAATTGTTAGATGGGATTTTAAAAAAAGGCAAGACCCAACTTCTAATTTGTGTTTTCTATAATAACCCCCTATTGGGGCTGGGGATTTAGCTCAGCGGCACAGCGCCTGCCTGGCAAGCGCAAGGTCGTGAGTTCGATTCCCGGTACCGTAAAAAAAAAAAACAAAAAAACCCCAAGAGAATGTAATAACCTCCTATTAATAAAACACGAATAGATTAAATGTTTTTAATAATTGAAAACTATGTACATAAATGCTCATTCAAAAAAGCTAGATTTCAGAACAAGGAATAGTATCAAGAATAGGAACTACATAGCAAGAGCCTGTCTCAAAAAATTAAAAAGAAAAGAAAGAATAAAGAGAGAATTACATGGGGCTGGGGATTTAGCTCAGCGGCAAAAGCGCCTGCCTGGCAAGCGGAAGGTCGTGAGTTCGGTTCCTGGTACCGGAGAAAAACCAAAACCAAAAAAAAAAAAGAGAATTACACGATGATAAAGCAGTTAACTCATCAATCATCTGAAGCATATAAGCACCTCAAACAGAGGTTCCAACTATATAAAGCAAAAACTGATTGCCTGGAAGGAGAAATCAACACAATCATGATGGGATACTTAACATGCACCTTTTTTGTTGTTTTTCTTTTTTTTTTTTTTTGAAACAGGGTCTCACTATATAGTTAGGCTGGCCTTGCATTCGTTATGTAGCCCAGGCTGGCCTCAAACTCACAGCAATCCTCCTGCTTCAGCCTACTGAGTGCTGGGATTACATGCATGTGCCACTACTCCAGACTTTTGTAAATATTTATAAAATAGATAAACTCTTGGCAAGATGAATCAATATGGAAAGGGGGTGAATTTACAATATTAGGAATGAAAAGGGGGATAGCTATAAATGAATGTATCTTTATTTATTTTTACAATTTTTTTATGTGTTGCTGGGGATCAAATCCAGAACCTTGTGTGTGCTAGGCAAATGCTCCACCACTGAGTTATGCCAGAGCATTTAATAAATATTTTTAAGACAGAAATTTGGATTGCATAATTTCTACAAAACAAATATATGCACATATATAGTGTATTGTATCACATTTTACTATTACTACTACTGTATATCTATTACTACTACTATATACATCTGATTATATCATATATAATTTTTTTGGTACTTTTAACTAGATTAGAATTAAAATTACTAAAGAAATTGAGTTATGTGTTTAAAATCTATCAGAAACCCATAATGTCCAGATGGTTTTGTATTTAAGAAACAGATCATTCCTACATTATTTCAGCTGCTCCCGAAACTGGGGAAAAGGGAACACTCCCAATTCATTTCATGAGGTTAATTTATTTAACCTGGAGCCCAAGATGAAGAAAAAAATTATAAAAAGGATAATTATAGCTCAGGGATGGTGGTGCATGTCTGTAATCCCAGCACTCAGGAGGCTGAGGCAGGAGGATTGTTGCAAGTGCGAGGCCAGCCTGGGCTACGTAAGTGAGTTCAAGGCCAGCCTGAACTACATAGAAAGAGAATGTCTCAAAAAAGAGGAAAAGTATAGATAATGTACTTTTGAAGCTTGGTGCAAAATTTTAAAGAAAACATTAGCAAACCAAATGGAGCACAATATTTAAACAAACACGCACACAAGACGCAAATAAGAACTAGTTACACACAAAAAGGTTTTTGCAAGAGTATGGTTTGTTACTAGAAAATCTCTAAATATAATTCATTACATGAACACTAAACTTTTCAAAAGAAATCAGGAGAAGAAAGAGAAAATATAGACATGCTTTTTAATATTTACTCATATATTTACCTTTTCCAGTACTTTTCATTGCTTCCTCGGGTTTGAATTACATCTGGTATCACTTTGTTTCACCCCAGTGATTCCCAACCAGAGGCAAGTTTCTCTCAGGGGGGCCTTGGGCAATGTCTGGAGGCATTTTTGTCACAAGTGAGGGCTGCTGCTGGTCTCTAGCAGGTGGAGGATGGAGACGCTGCTACGTACCCTACACTGCCACGTTACTGCCACAGAGAATTGTCGGCCTCCACCTCTCCAGTGCTGTGGTTGAGATAATGTTTTGTTGGAGTGACTTACTTTAATATCTCTCATGGGGTAGATCTGCTAGCAATGAATTTTGCAGTTTTGCTTGTTTGGGAATGTATTTAGGCTTTTCTCTCTCTTCTTTCTTCTTTCTTTCTTTCTTTCTTTCTTTCTTTCTTTCTTT
>NW_004955633.1:53388-59290 GCF_000276665.1 Chinchilla lanigera
TTCTTTCTTTCTTTCTTTCTTTCTTTCTTTCTTTCTTTCTTTCTTTCTTTCTTTCTTTCTTTCTTTCTTTCTTTCTTCTTTCTTTCCTTTGTTACTGGCAACTGAACCCAGAGCCCTCACACTGAGCTACATCCTCAGCCCTTTTAAAATTTTTATTTATTTGAGACAGTGTCTCGCTAAGTTGCTAAGTTGCCCAGGCTAGGATTGAATTTGTGATCCCCCTCCCTCAGCCTCACAGAGTTCTCGAATTAAAGTATGTGCCCCATGCCTGGTTTTTGCTCTCCTTTTTAAAGTATAATTTTAGTGGAATTATAATTATTCATTGGCAGGGTTTTTCCTTCAGTACTTTAAGTATACCAACCCACTTTCTGACCTCTAATGTTTTTGATAGAAAATCACCGTATCATATCTTTGCTCCTCTGTATGTAATGAGTCACTTTTCTTTTGTTTCTTTCAAAATTTTCTTGTGTTTGGCTCAACTATGATGGGTCTAGATGTGGATCACTTTGTCTCTACAAAATGTGATTGAAGATAGGATGAATGTTCAAATTTTTTACAATTGATTGTAATAAAAGACACACTGTTATCAACCCTCCTCAAGATACTCCCCCTTACTTCAAACGCACTTATCTGCACTTGCTTGTCACCTTCGGAGGCGGTCTGAAAGTCCACTTTTAGGAGCGTCTTCAGTTGTGCTGTGGGTGTCTGAGTGTCTTGAATTGATCCAAAATATCTCCCTGTCATGGTCAGTTTGACTTTCTGGGGACCCAGAAGTCATACGGTGTAAGATCTGGTGAAGGAGGTGGGTGAGGACCTTGTTTTTACGGGCCTGTCTTCCAGTTGGATGGCCCTAGGCAGCAGCATTCACTGGATGTCTGATCGCCCTCCCTCAAATCTACTGTTGAGCTTCTCTTGTGACTTTTTCACTTCAGTTATTTTACCTTTTCTCTCGAATGGCAGACTTTTTATGTCTCTCTTGAGATTCCCTGTTTGCTGAATCATTGTTTGCCTTAATGCTTGGATATAGATTTCTTTAGTTTATTTTTCCCTTGTCTTCTTTTATATAGCAGGAAAGTATACATAATATGTAATGTCACTTACTAATTTCTAAGTTCTTTATTTCTTTGAGTGTACACGTATTTATGATAGTTGTTTTGAATTGTTGCCAATTCCAACATCAGGGCCCACTGAGAGTCGGGTTCTGTTGTTTGCTTTTTCCTCCAAGTTGTGAGTCACACTGCACTGTTTAGTTGTATGTCTCTTAGTTTTGGTCAAAAATCTGGACATGTAAAATAATGTATTGTAAGTGGTGTGGTAGTCTATATCTCCAATCCCAACATTTGGGGAGGGAGAGGTGGGAAATCACAGCTTGAGCTCAGCCTGGCACTTTAGCAATTCAGCAAGATCCTGTCTCAAAATAAAAATAAAAGAGAAGGCTGGGGTTGTAGTTAAATGCGAAGGGCCTAGATTCAATCTCAGTGTTACAATAAATAAATAAATACGATTAAAATTTGAAAAAAAATAAAAACTGTAGTAGTTCTGGACTCCATTCTTTTCTGAGATTTTTTACCCACCACCCCCGGCCCAGACTTCACTTTGGGATGTGTCCCCCCTGTAGTGTGCAGCTGCTGACATCTTTGCTTTGTTTTTTCTATGTTTTAGCCTGCCTTCCTGGGATTGCCCTTGAGTCTGTGCTGCTTAAGGGCCAGTCAGGGATTTGAGCCAAAGCTGTGCTCTTACACCTTGCGCCTAAGCCGTCTTCACTCTGCTGCTCCGTGTGTTTGAGGTGCATTTGATGGTGGGTCTTCCCTGCCTGCCTTTACGCTGGGCTCTCTTCAGGCTCCCTCCTGTGTGCATGTGGCTCCTCAGTCAGCCTGGTACTTGTGGACCACTCCTCCCAGCCCTCCTAGTGCTCATGCATTTCCGGGATCTCCCTGTGGAATTTCTAACTGGTGTGCTGCTTGCCCCACATGGGAATACAGACTTGAGCTTATGAAACAGGGTTTCCCAATTCCTCCCCTACTGAGCCTGCTAATAGCCAGCCTCCTTTGGCTGCAGATCTTGCTGACCTCTCACAGTGAGGGCAGGAGCTTCACTAGACAAGAGCATTGCAGACCATTGTTATTCCTACCCAAAGCTCTTACAGTCTTTCAGTATCAAAATCTTCTCAATTTATTGTCTGACTCTGGTTGATTCCTAATGTCCCTGATTTTTGATAATTTTGCCCAGTTTAATCTGATTTTTTTTGGGGTATTGCTGATTGAACCCAGGGCCTTCACACTGAACTATACTCTTGCCCTTTTCTAATTTTAATTTTTATTTTGAGACAGAGTCTCATTAAGTCTCTAAGTTGCCCAGGCTGGGCTTGGTCTTGTGATCCACCCGCTTCTGCTCCCCAGAGTTGCTGAGATTACGGGCATGTGCCACTTGCCCGGCTTGGTCCTTGTTTCGTGTGGTGAGAATTCACGACTCTTCTTGCAGCCAAGAGCACGTGCAGCATATTAAGGTTTTAAAACACAACACAAGACAGTCTTGGCAGGTAAAGAAAATGTATGTGATAAAATTCAACATCCACTTTCGATGAATAATTATAAAAAACAATATAGAAATGAGTTGGGTGCTAAAAACTGCAAAGATTGTACTTGCCAATGAAATGTGAGAAATTTTCTCTTTAAAGTCAGACACGTGACCAGGAAATCACTCTAAGTGTCTCAGCAGGAAATGAGGAGCTCACAGTTTAGGTGGAAGGCTGAAGTAGCAGACGTTAGATATCACCAGCTTCAAGGTGATAGTTCTGAGGCTACGATGCAAGGGTCTCAGAATCCTGCTACCTTCTCACTGTGTCTCAGCTGTGGAGCTGGGGACAAATGGTGTAAAGTGGACTTGGGTATGTGGAGACAATTGGAAATGCTGGAGTTCACTCATGGCCACCCTCACTGCAGGAAAGGGTCAGGGTTCCTGTGACTTGCCACCTTCCAGATGTCAGGTAAGTTCATCTGCTGGCAGATCCTAAATTACAGCTTGTACGCTATAAGCAAGACCATCTGGGAAAGATAGTGTTTTGCCTTTTGACTCCTACAATACAAAGTGATGGAAATGGATGCTGAACTCTGTAGAGAAGACTAAGACAAACGTGGGAAAATGATCTTCTGGTCTTCAGCAACAATGACAAGATCCGCTGCAGCTCCAAACCTGCCTTAAGTTTCTCTAGGTTCTCAGAGAAGCAAAAGAAATAATTTGTGAACATTGTGAATGCAGAAACAGGACCTGAGGAGAGGTATATATAGGTGCATTCATATGTATGTTTATGTGTCTTCTTGGCCCTGTTTCTATAGAGAGACATATTATTGGATTTCTGAGGTGCTGATTAGAGAGCTTGTCTTTTCCATAGGGTGGCAAACAGAAGTTACAAGAATGAGGTAACCTTTTGCTGAAGGCCCCGGTACAATGGGTACCTGGTGGTCAGCATAGTGTTTATGTAGCAAAGTTGTCTTTAGCTCATGCACAGAAGTTTCAATTTGATGACAAATCATATGATTTAGCAAGTTCAGTGGCAGAGAACAGAATGGCTGCAGCTTTATTGAACAAAATGACCACAATTAAGGTAGGATTTCAGCTTTAAATCTCTCCGTGGATTATTAAAGGCAAAAGCCTACAAAGTCCTTTCAGTTGGCATTTCCCTTTTCTCTATAACATCATTTCTTCCCATTTCCATTTTGCTCTCTCTGTTTTGTACCACATTGTTCTGCCTGCCACCATAACCGATCCTCTTTTTGTAGGTCAGTAGCTTTTTTGTATGCCATATACCGAAGAGGAAGGATTTCTCTGGGATTGTAGCTTGGAGCAGGAAGAGTTCAGGCTGCCAGACTGGGTTACTACTGAGTATCCTGAGGCTTAGCCTTGTGACTTCCATGGGAAGCTCTGTCCTGCCCCAGGCAATGAGCTGCTGAAGGCATGGGACTACCCAGGTCTGAGCCCTGGATCCTGCCTCAATATGAGGAGGTGGCCCAGCAGGGAGCTGCTATCACCTCTGCTGGAGGTAAGGAGTTGGGCCTGGCCGCTGTAGCAAAAGGCTCCCTGGGGCCATGGTAAGCCCATCTGGGCCAGAACCTAATATATAGTTCTTAAACAATGATGTCCCAAATGGTAGGGCAGGATAAAATCCACAAGGTTACCAAGGCACTGGCAGCAAATGGCCACCAGAAAGATTCCAGCAGGTGTTTCACTGGAACTCTACCGGCCTAGGTGTAGGTGATTACACCTTGTCCTGTTATATTTTACTGTGCTTCTGGACCCCATGGCTTCTTGTGCGGTCACAGTTGTGGCTACTGGTCCTGGAGGCCTCACTTCCAGAAGGGTCCAATACCTAGTGCAGCTGAACTCTGAGCCCCCAGGGCCCAATTTTTTGTTTTTTTCTACAGGTCCAATCTCCCACCTGAATCACTCCATGCCCTTACTGCCCCGGCAGAGCTGGGGGTGGGGTATGATTCCCTAAGATCCTCTATGCCTATGGAGATGTTGCTTACACATTAACAGTCAACTGCAGAGGCATTGCCAGATGCAGATACGTTTGCTGTTCTACATCAGGGTCTGGATGACAAGCTTGCCAGGCCAGAGAGGCTCCCAGAGCTGGTTTCCATGCTAGATGGGGATGGGAATCAAGATCTAGCTTTGCCTCCTCGATTCAAAAGGAAGACTGAGGCTTCTGCTCTAGAGGAGGCTGCAGACCACCAGTTCCTTATGCTTGTTCCACATCTAGTGAAGATGAGTTTAATAGCAGCACAGTTTGCTTCACCCATGAAAGTGAGGAAAGACCTGGCTCAGCACTGGCAACTTGTTAAAGAGGTTTGTGGATCTCCCTATCAATCAGCAAACCTAACCTTCAGAAATGAACCTTGCAGGGTGATACTGTAGATCCATGTATGGATATAGCTCATCATGACAGCCTACATCTGGGATATCTGGAGAATCCAGATGAGTCCCTACAGCTCTGTGAGGACAAGGAATCATCGCAGTCCCAGCTGGAGGCCCAAACTAAAAATCCAGAACCTCCCCAAATCCAGTCCTCTATACCTCAGGAAGAAGTCCCCTGTCAACCCTCACAGCCCACTGAAGAAGTTGAACCTTCTTTTACCCCACGGGAGGCCCTAGGTCAGCAGAAACTTTCTACTAAGGAGGGTGTAGGTCAACTGTCAGGGCATTAGAAGGTCAGTGTCCCATCCCCAAGTAGTTGTGAAACTCATCTCCCACATTTGCCAGATTCCACCTTTAAACCTAAGGACATGGAAGTTGTGGCAACTCTAGAGACAGATAAGGAGGCTTAGCCTACTTCCAGGCAGCACCAGTCCCCAGGGCAATCTCCAGAGAATCCTGAGGAGGCAGAACCATCTCTATCCCAAGAGGAGGACCTATCTTCACCTCTAGGTCCTCCTGTGACAATTAAGCCTAGTAAGCTTGAGCAGGTTGAACATTCAGACAGACAGCCTGAAGCCACAGCTCAGCCTTCAAAGCCTGTTGATGAAATCGGTGCAGGAAGAGGCCCAAGCACGAGAGTTACCACTACATAGTGTTGCTAAAACTCCACCACATCACAAGGTGATCCTTGAACCCCCAGATGGATGGAGACCACTATGAAGCAGCAGGACTTAAATTAACCAATTGGCTTTTCACGTTTACTTGTCAGCCTGTCCAAGACCTAGGCTCCTTGTGTGGAGATGGGTGGTCGACTTATAGTGAGTGAACCTCTGTGAGTCACTAATCCTTCCTAAGGCCTGTAATGGTGGGTGAAGCAGTGAAGCCTCAAATGATAAGACAAAATCACAGCCAAGGAAACCTGTGTCTTGGTTACTTTTTTCTCGCTGCTGGGACAAAATACCTGACGCCCAAAATTAAGGAAGGAAAG
>NW_004955633.1:60475-61564 GCF_000276665.1 Chinchilla lanigera
AGCTTCCTTCTCAAGGCAAGGTCCTTCACCTTTGCAGTTTTGAGGCTGCAAAGGGTGGAGACTTGTTGCTTGTTGTGATGCCCTCAGGCCATCTTTTCTATTCTATTCCTTCTCAGCAATGGAGATCTTCTCAGCTCTACCTTTGCAGTCCTCAGCATTACTGGAGCATCCTTTCGGGCCAAACTCACATTTTAAATCATCCTGCTGGGCTCTTTGTTCTTGATTCTCAATATAAATCTGGCTAAAAGCCTCCAACATTAGCCATGCCACTGCCCCAACGTTCGACTGCCTTGAAATTTCTTTTGCCAGATTAATCAGTCCACTGCTGCCCTTAATCTCAGTCTTAGGCAAAGTCTCTGGACGTGAGCAAAATGTATACAAACTTTCTGCCAAGCCATAGCACACATCATCTGGAGTCCAACAACCAATGCAGTCCTTCTTCCCAATGGAAACCTCCGGAACCCGGTCTTTACCGGCAGAATATCTATCAGCCTTCTGCGCTTCTGAGCTCTGACTAGAATCTCCCAGAGAGAACAGCCAAAGGTGTTCTAGCGCTTCTCTTTCAGGCGACAACTCCAAACCTTTCCACACACTCCCCACAAGCCATTTCCCAAGGCTCTTGAACCACATGGTCAGGTATAGTCACAGCAACGACCCCACTGGTCTGGTACCAAATTCTGTCTTGGTTCCTTTTTTTCACTGCTGGGACAAAATACCTCACACCGAAAATTAAGGAAGGAAAGGTTTATTTTGCTTACAGTTCATGGAAGTTTCAGTCTGTACTTGGCAGATTATAAGGCACATGGCACATGGCAAAGAGCTGCAGCTCAGGATGGCAGAACACAGCTAAGCCGCAAGCACACACCAGGGCATGTGGGAAAGAGAAGTCCAGAGGTCTGGTTGATGGCCATGGCAGAGGAGCGAGTCTGAGCACACTCGGACTTGTCATGTCCTTGGCACACTGAGTGAGTCGCCCTGCCTAGGCTCTCCCACTCTGAACTCTTACTTCTGCACAGCCCCCCTGGCCAAAAGTACCGCCTCCAAACCATGCCCCTAGCCCGCCTCCATTGCCATGCCTCTAGCCTGCTC
>NW_004955633.1:66289-71299 GCF_000276665.1 Chinchilla lanigera
TCACTCCTGAGAGTATTAACTTAATTTCTTACTTGGACAAGTCCTTGAGTGGTTCCATCCTTCTTGAGTACTTCCCTCCCTTCTTTTGATAGCTAAATAAATATGGGCCACCCAGAGAAGGTTGTGGTCTTAGCCCTGAGAGAATCGCTGTACACTCATTTGGGAGATTGCAGACTTGATCAGCCTGCAATAGCTCAGGGATATTACTGAGCCAATACTAGGTCACCATTATAAGTTACCCACTCTTGGAGTTGAGCCTATGGATGTGGAACTTAGCACAACTCTGGAACCTATCAAGGAGGCTGAATCTTTGGCCCAGCAAATGGCCCAAGCTTTGTCCTCCTCTGTCCCTAGAACAATTTGAGCCTTGGAAAGTTGGGCAAGAGATACAGCTCAGAAGCCAAATCCTTTTGTGTTTGATGATTATTCTCTAGTCAACTGAGGGGTCATATTTCAACCTGAAGAGCTTTCTGAACATTTTCTAAGACAGCAAGAGAGCTCATTTCTGTCCTTTTCAGAGCTGACTGTGGGTGTCACCCAGTCCAATAAGGATCTGTCCGCTCAGCCTCCAGTCCCCTGGAAGGAGGGTAGCAGTTCTTTTCCATTGGCAGATGGCATGACATTTTCACCTCTAGGTATGGGAACTATATTCCCAAATCAACATTCAGTGTTGCTTCAAACCACAGTTACACGTGTGGGTCAGCTTACCACAACTGTAAAGCCTACTCTGGAGGCAGAACCTTCTGTCACCCAGCAGGACCACCCTCACAGCCTACAGTTCCCACTGAACCAGTTGAACTTCCGCTAATCCACACTGATGCCTCTTCCCAGCTTGTGGAGTTCCCTGGAAAATTTGAACCTTCTCCATCCCAGCAAAAAGTCACCACTGAGACTCCAGATGCCCCAAAAGAGGTAGATTCCTTTACAAATCATCAGGATTTCCCAATGAATCATCTCCAGTGCCACAACCAACCTCTTCTGTGGCTCAAGGGCCAGTGCTCTATGAGATGATATTTCCAGTGGCAGGTCAGAACCCAGCTCAGCATCCAACATGATCAGTTTCACTATGTGGCCACTGGACATTGGCCTTACCATAAGTCCTGATTCACTACAGAGGCTGAGGATTTTGTGGCCCTGCAGGAGGTTACGGTTTCTCCTCTGAAGCAGCCTGGAGTGACACTTGCACTTCCAGACCAGGTGCAGGCTCAGCAACCAAACCTGATGCCCCATCTTGCAGGACACCTCCTTTCAACCTGTGGAGCTATCTATGCAGGTCATTACTCAGTGTGCAGTACTGCATGTAATGAGATGACAAATCCACCACCACCAGGTCAGGACCCAGCTCAGCCTCCAGCATCGCCCAGTGTCACAGTACCATCATTAGCTATGGGCCTTGCTATAAGTCCAAAAACTGCTACAGAGACTGAACATTCTGTGGCCCTGCCGGAGGTTACAGCTTCTCCTCTGAAGCACCCTGAGGTGATACTTGCACATCCAGACTAGGTGTAGGCTCAGTAACCAAACCTGAGTCCTGTCATCATTTACGCTTTGGGGCATTGCTGTAAGTTCCAAAGCTACTATAATAGATTAAAGTTTTTCCTCTGAAGCATACTGTACCTCTCCTCTGAGGTGACACTTGCATATCCAGAGCAGGTGCAGGCTCAGCGTGCAAACCTGACTCCTGTCATGGTTCAAACTTCAGGAAAGGGGGGCTGGGGATTTAGCTCAGCGGCAAAAGCGCCTGCCTGGCAAGCGCAAGGTCGTGAGTTCGGTTTCCGGTACCGGAGAAAAACCAAAAAAAAAAAAAAAAAAAAACTTCAGGAAAGGCTTTAACTATGCAAAAGGAGCAGAATGCCACAGAGATACCAATATATGTGAGGTCTGTACCTGTGATAATGAGACCCTGTCATGTGTTGGTCTCAATCCAACACAGAGGCTGCACACACGTTTCTGTACTAGAGCCTGACACCTCCAACAACACCTCCACAGTAAGCATCAACTTTCCTGGCTCTGTGGTGGGGCTGAACTGGAGGCACAGGCTGCACTTAGGACCAGGCCTGCCAGGCAGGCGGCTAGGGGGCTGAGGTAGAAGTGAGCATAGAGCAAGGGGCCAAGCCAAGGTGATGGGTGGTGGTGGACAAGGCACCCATGGCCTCCTTGCACCTGTGTGTGGGCACCCAGTACAAATCCTCAGGCAGACTTAAGTGAGAACTTGGAGCGCACTGGAGGCAGTTGCTCTGTGAGGTAACCAACCTTTGAAAAAGGAGAAGCCAAAGTGAAAAAGAAATTATGCTATGACAGGTGGACAACTGTGCAGCAAGTGTGATGAATTTGGGGCACTGCACTAGCTTTTGAAGGCCATAAAGACATTCAAGATGCCTTGAAGGCTGCTGTACATGCTTTTGAGAGCAACGATCACGAGCCGGCACAATCAATCACTGAAGGCGCAAACCTAACATCGCCACACGGTGCACTCACAGAGTGGCCGATGAACTGGGGAGTGGATATCACCTTCCAGTCTATTGCTCGGTGCCAGCAATCAACATGAAAGAGGAAAAGACTTACACAGAGACTGGGTATTTCTGCGCTGCCACTCAATTCTGAATGTGAATCTCAGCTCCTTCTGCACCTTTCCACAGGCAAAGACCTCAAACTTGTGGTGTGCAGCACAGACACAGTATTCCTCAGGCAGAGGCGGTTACACAGCAACAGGAGTGGAACCTAGTAGTCAGCAGTGGTGCTCTCCTCATACTCCTCTCAGTGACAGAATTAATGCAGGAGCAGAAGACCCCACAGGATCTCGTGTTGTGAGGTTACAGTGAGCCAGCCTTTGCAGAACCCAACACCACCTGAGAACTGAACCGGGCCTCCCAGCTCATTTTCACATTGCTCTGCTCCTTCTTTGTTCTCATTTCCTTCTCCATGGTGTGAAATTGATTTTCACTTCTCTGAATTCCCTATGGATGGACTTGGCTCTGAGGAGTTCCCAGTGAAATATTCCATCTAGGATGGAGACCAAGAAAAATAATACAACATAAAGAGCCAGGCTTTGAGACCCATGAGCCTACACCTAGTCTGGACGTGCAAATTACAATTTCTAATTTGAGGCAGTTAAGAAATGGATAACTATGTATTTTTAAATTTCCCCATTTTACTGATGAAGCACACAAGGAAGGTACAAGGTAGACTTATAGTTACTGCCTTATTTTGGCTGTTTCTCATAAACAGGTCATTTACGATATCCTTCAAGTAACAGTTTACTGTTCTTCAAGTAACAGTTTATTGTTCTTTCTATTCCTGAATCTTCAAGCTAATTTGTACAAACAGGGATTAAGAAGTACAGAATATTAAAGAAGATATTTATATTTAGCTCTTATATGTATGTGATAAGGAAATGCCAGTTCTTCATTGTCAACTTGTTTTTAAATTGTCCTTTATTAGTCCAAGTGATAGCAATACCACAGGATTAAATAGAAACAAGTTATTAGCCATTATATTATAAATCTCTATGTACTCTGCCCTGGTTCTGTCTCACTCCCAGAGAATATAAACAAAACTACTGCTGTAGAGTACATTACTTTGTTCTCTATCTCAATAATTCAATTTGTTAGTATCTATATTCTTAAAACTGTTGAAACCGACACAGATATATAATGTGTACCGTAGCAGCTCAGACCCAAGAAGATATTTCTTACTTTCTACTTTCATTATTGAATCTAGTATCTCCTAAAAAGTAAGACACCAGTTTCTACTAGTGATAAGCCATGTGCTCATTAGAAATGTGAGATTTAACAAATAAGTAATACACACTACATTTATTCAAGTGTCTATTGCTTAATTGTTAATTATGAACAGATTATTGAATGCTTCATATTTTCTACAGTTTCCTGTATAATAACTCTTTGGGTAACCTGAAGTTCAGTTACCCAGCACATTTGTAGAAGAGGACAGATGAAGTATTTTTCTCTATTGGCTTTTTTGCCCTGGGAAGCAAATCAATACACTTGGTTTTTATATTAGCTATGTTTCTATAAGGGATAATGTCCTATGTATCCCAGAGAGGCTAAAAACTTTGTTCTTTGCTCCTGTTTGTGAGTTCTCTTTTGTGGGAGTTTTTGCAGAATATTTAGAGTATAACATATTCTTTACTTGTTAAACAAAATAACCACTCAATAACTGTGTAATGGCTGTATTGAAATGATTTCAACTCTACATGAAACATTGTACTCATGAAGAAGCACCAAGGATCTTCTGCCTGCAGAATTTTCTTAAAAATTGTCAAATTATATACTTTTTAGAATGGTAAGTTAGAAAAGTAAGGCTTGTTTTGTCTTTTGAGACAGGGTCTCACTATGTACTCCGGGTTAGTTTTGAACTCACTACATAGCCCAAGCAGGCCTCGAACTTGTGCTGATCATACTGCCTCAACCTCCCAAGTGCTGGGATTGCAGGCATGCACCAACACGCCCTGCTTAGCCTTTTTAAAAACAGAATCTTAAAAGAGTACTATGTGAGATTTGCTTTTGTTCTGTTTTTTACTGTTTTTCATTTAGTCCTAAAGAAGTAAAGCCTGGAGTATTGTATTTCAGTGTCACTTTCTCCATCCTGAGAGCTCTTTATTTACATTCTCACAAAATTTTCGTGCCCTCTATGACGTTAGTGGCATGCAACCTTCTAGAACTCTAGGCAATAGTTTCGTCAACCAAGTCAGATTTCTGCAGCTAATACACAGCTGAAAATATTCTTGTCCCCTTGCTACAAGGTGTTGTGAAATACATAGAGCTGCTTTTATATCCAGCTTAGAGGTCACTACTACGTAAAGTACACTATATGTCTTAATTGATTTATCTAGTCTGCTTGGACCTTTTCCTAGCTAACTCTGACCCAAAAGCATAGTTCCTGGGCCAGGAAACACTAGGTTTTCTAGTAGGAAAGCCTCAAACATTAACAACTATAAGGATGTGAAGAACCATTATTAATTTTCATGACAAAATGAAACTGTTAGCTTAA
>NW_004955633.1:71995-73969 GCF_000276665.1 Chinchilla lanigera
TTCAAATAATAAATTCTCTGTGGATGTTCAACCTAGGCAAGAAGCCATGGTGCTGTCTGTCAATAGACTGATATTAGACTGGAACAATATTTGTTTGTATAATTTCAGTATGTAGGGTTTTAAAAAATGTTCAATTAAAAAAAAGTATCACCTTTCCGTATTTGCAGTCTGCATTCTGCCTGACATGGCAGCCTTTTCTTCAAGGACTTCCCGGGGCAGAGTGATTTCCCCAGTTCACATTGACTGACTTTCTGCTTTTCTTTTTCTTTACATTTTTGCACATTCCTATCTCCTTTGCACTATTTGTGACCCTCTCCCCTTTCTCCTTATCCTTTTTCAATTTTAGCCTCTTTGCGTCATTGCTTAACCCTTGCTCTCCCATTTTTACTCCATCCTTTTTACAGCTCATTTCATATTGATAATGTAATAAAGTGAGTACGAGTAGATTCTGGGCCTGGAGGTGTAGCCCAGTGGTACAGTGTTTGTCTAGTATGTGCAGAGCCCTGGGTTCCATCCTTAATATCCCCTTCAAAAAAGAATAGGTTCTGAAATCAGACTGTCTGAGTTTTAACCCAACTGTCTCTTTTATTAGCTTTGTAACCTTTTGCAAATTATTTAGTTTATGACTCAGTTTCCTCATCTGTAAAATGAGAATTATGATAGTTACCATTTCATAGGATTGTGAGATTTAGAAGCATGAATACCTGTGACACATAAATTAGCACCATACCTTTGTATGAATGTTAGTTTTTGTTATGGCTATTCTCTGAATTATGGGCAGGACTCCCTTTTGTCCCTTGCTTTCTATATATAGCATTCAGTTTGTGCCCAATCATGGAAGGATAAGTACATTGGGAGCCAGAGAAGGGAAGTGTTTTTTTCTGGAACATGAAAATGATAGGATAAAAAGGAGGGTAAGTGCGTTAAAAGGGAGCTGTTGTGTAGGTACGTGCTAGGACAGGATGCAGACCATAGTTGTTGTCATTCCCCAGAATCTGGAATCACCAGGTGTGAAGGTTAGGGACACTGCATGGGTCAGATCAAAGGTTACCTGGTGCTCAGAGTGGCTGCAACTGTCCAATAGAAGAAACAAGGAAGCCCAGCCCAGGCAAAGGCATGGCAGTGGGAATGAACACGATTTGATAGGCCAGTCTGCCTGCAAAGAATTGGGTTAGAAAGCAATGCAAAATACTGTCTTGAATTATAATTATTAACCTTAAGCATCCACTTTAGGCATTTCAAAGGTAGGCAGTTAGGTATGGAGAGCCAGTGCAAGTTTTTAAGCAAGAGAACAAAAGGATTAAAACTGGAAGACTATGCTACTGGCTTTTCTATTTTTATTTTTATTTTATTTTATTTTATTTTTAACTGTCTTCCATCTTTTGAGATTTTACTGGTTGTGCTGAGGATCAGTACAGACATTTCACTTTGTACACAATTCTTAGCACATGTACCAAAAATCTAAAAAGCCATGTATTGTTTCTTTTTCAGTTATTCCAGTGACTTTCCAGCTTCCAGTTTGTAGGCAAATTTTCCATAAGAGGATATCCTCAAATGCTGACAAAGTATTACTTAAGTCCCACTGATTCACAATTTCATATCACACACACTACATACTCAAAGTTTTGATCTTTCACAGCACATGAACAAAGTTAGGCAAACTGGACTACTTCAACCAAGGATGTTACACAGTGCACACTGTTTTGACAGGGCAACAATCAGCAAGTAGTTTTCTTTAGGAAATAATACTGCTAAAAACAGCATGGGAATAGAAGTCACTTAAAATATCCAAGACATATTAAATGCATGACTGTGACTCCAAATTGCCATTTTTAGCATGCTTTGTATTGCAGGATATAAAGCTAACCCTGACCTGTGAAGTGTTAAGCTGACACCTGAGACAGTCAAAGCCTGCCATAATTCAATATCCGACTATTTTCTGGTTGTACCAAAAACCAGTGAATGATTTTGTTA
>NW_004955633.1:74569-77061 GCF_000276665.1 Chinchilla lanigera
GGGATTCCCTCCTTTTAAAGAATGTTTCCAGAGCTACTAAAAAACTCACATTTTCAAAATAGTTGATAAAAATATTCCTTCCGATTGTACAAGCAGCAGGGCAGGGAGCACTGATAAGACGCAGTATGCGATTAATCAGACCTGGCTTCTTTCTCTTCTGCTTCGTCAGAGGCTGCACTCTCCTCTTTTTTAGTTTCTCCATTTTCTGCAGGTAAATCTTCCTTGGTTTCTTGACTAGCCGCTTCGGCCTGTTTTCCCTTGGTTCCCCTTTTGCCTTTTGCCTGCACTTTTTTGTCCGAAGATTTCTCTTTTCCCACTGCATTTTCGGGCTTCTTGTGCCCTTTTGCAGGAGCAGGTTTAGCCGACAAGCTCCCCCATCTCCTCTTGGGCTCCTCCGCCGCCTCTCTGGCCCAGCTCACCTTCCTCCTGGTCATCCTGACTGCACTGAAGTCGCGCGCTGAAGCCGCCGGCCCAGGCGCAAGGGAGCCTCCCAGAGCTAGGAGCTACGCTGCTTGGCTGCTACCGCTCCTCCTGCCGCCAGAGCTGCTGGGACCCAATACGTTATTGTTTTAAGTTAATTTTATTGGTACACTTTTGACATACATAATGATCAAACTCACAGGGAATTCGTATCTGTATATAAAACAACTTCCTTCTCTTTTTCCTATTCTTCTCTTTTCCCTTCAATCCTTCATCTCCTCTCTCTTTACAAAACTTTGTTTCTATTGTTATCCCTCCATTCTTTTTTATTGTTTATTCCTATTCCCCCCACCCCACTCCTCCTCATCTCCCTTCCCATTTGAACATTTTCTTCCTATTTACCAATGTTTTGGTCCCGATTTACCCTCTAGGTTTCTTATATAAGAAAAACAACGTGATATTTAAACATATGTGTCTAATTTATTTTACTTAAAATTATGTTCTCAAGGTGCATCCACTTACCTAAAAATGTCCAAAAGTATGACAGGAGGACATTAGAGTAGAGGGGCCAAGATGGGAAAGCTGAATTCAGAGGGACCACCTTGAAGCTCTAGGAAACCTGCTGATCCCGTGAGAAGTGACTGAGCAGAGTGGTGGTGATGAGAGTGGAAGGAGAATCCCGGGGGTGCTGTGGGATGGAGTGACTGGGTGAAGAACTGGGGGATGGAATGGACGAGATGTGAAAAATCAAACGTGAGCTTCTCATAATGAGCTTGATCCTATGGTTGGATTCCTTGTATGACAGTCTTGTGCAGCCCGGCAGGAAAAACCCAGCTCCTCTGACTCTGAGACCCTAGGCCGCCAACCCCAGCCCGGAATTCTAGCAGTGTAAGCCTCTCCCTCGGGCCCACGGAGTCAGCACTCAAGCTCCAGAGTCATCCTTTCCTCAGATAGCTTCAAGGACAGGACTCTCGCGCTTACACCTCAACTATCTGAAGAATAGCCTGGGTCTGTTAGGGTCTCTTTAAACTAATTGGCTGGGAGTAGCAGTATTCATAGGAGGAGTTATCAGTAAGTGGAGGCTCAGCCAAGTAACAGTCTCCCAAAAACAAATAAGCAAAACAAACTGAAGCTAAGAGAGGTGGAAGCGGGGCCTAACAAGAGACAAGTAATTGTCACTTAAAACTAAACATCAGAAAAGCCACAAAATGAAGCAAATAAAAAGAGAGAAGCCAAAGAATTACTGACAGCTCAGAAGAGTCAGGAACAGACATTTACTTGATTAATCCCAAAACAGGATCAGAACTTTGGGGTTAGGCCACTATTCAGGACATCACATTTTTTAGTTTTTTGTTTTTTTCATTTAAAAAATTTTATTAGTATATTTTATGTATACATAATGATAACATTCATCATAGGGAATTTGTACCTGTACATGACATACCTTGCTTCTTTTCCCCCCATTCCCCTCACCTCTCCTCGAAACCACTTTCCCTGCTTATTTACAAAAGCTTTGTTTCCATTTTTCTTTCTACTTTTTTCTTGTTCATTCTTCCTTTTCCCTCTCTCCCTTCCCCTGTTCCCATTCTCATTTGAATAGTTTCTTCCCATTTCCCAATAGCTATTACATATTTTGGTCCTTCTTTATACTTCACATGTGTGTCCCACAGGAGTAAATACCGCAAAGTTTCTCTGGTGTGAGAAACCAAAAGTGTAAATGAGGACTAAAATGTAGAATAGGTATTGTGAATTAGGAAGGAAAAGTTCAAATGGTGAGGGGAACAAAGGAGTGAAGAGGGGGAAGAAAGGAAGGAAAGTAAAAAAAAGAGAAAAGAAAGAAACAATGGAAACAAAGATTTGTAAATAAGGAGGGGAAGAAGGGTGGAAGGGAGCATAGGGGAATGGGAAAAAATCAAGTTATATCATGTACAGGCAAAAATTCCCTATGAAGAATGTGATCATTATATATAACTATAATGTACCAATAAAAATTATTTGCTTAAAAAAGAAAATGTCAAAATGTGCTAAAATGTTTGTCTGATTTATGTCACTTAAGAGTATGGTCTCAAGGT
>NW_004955633.1:77556-85990 GCF_000276665.1 Chinchilla lanigera
GGCAGGCGCTGTGCCGCTGAGCTAAATCCCCAGCCCCCTGCACAGGATTTTTAAATTTGGATTGCCCATTCAACTGTCCAGCAAAGTTACAAACACTGAGCAGATGTTTTTGAACTTTCCTGTTCAAGTAGTGGAAAATTTGAGCTTGAAGTTATTCAACAATCAAAGTATCACTGTAGGCGATCAGCATAGAGAAACCTTCATCTGGTTTCCAAATCTTAATCTGTGCAAGAAAATCCTTACTGAAGTAAAATTATGTGAATGTGGTATGTGTGGAAAAGTTTTCATGTCAGTCATCCCATAATAGGCACATTGTACCACATTTGATAGAAAGTGTATGAGTGTAAGAAGTACACAGAAAACTATATAAATGTAAAGAAAGTGATAAAACATTCATTTCTCTCAGAAGGGCTCAAAGATACACGTGTAAAGCAAAACACACCACAAATGACCTCGTAAAGTATGTTTAAAACCCTTTCTTACCCCAGTGCATGTCAAGTATGTCAACAAACTCAAATAGAAGAAAAACTTTATCATTGCAAGGATTTTGCAAGGCTCATTGTTTGTCCTACTTTATTTCCAGGACATGGGACAACTCATGCTGTAGTAAAATAACTTTGTAAATTGTGCTTCATCTCTCAACATTTTCAGGTTCCTTCAAAGACATAAACAACTCATAATGGAGAAAAAAATCTGAGTGTAAACACTGTGGTAAAGGGGCTGGGGAATTAGCTCAGCGGCACAGCACCTGCCTGGCAAGCGCGAGGTCATGAGTTCGATTCCCAGTACCGGGGAAAAACAACAACAACAAAAAAAAAAACCCAAAAAACAAAAAAACCCCACTGTGGTAAAGACTTCAGTTGTTCCAGCTACCTTCAAGTATCTGAAAAAATTCATAAGAGGAAAAGGCTGCTTGAATTCAAACAGTGTGGTAAAGCCTTTATTTCTTTCCATCCCTTAAAAGACATGAAGTAAATCATACCGGGGGAGAACCATATAAATGTAAGCAGCGCAGAAATCCTTCAGTTCCAGTTCCCTTCCGTGTCATACAAGAATTCACACTGCCATGCAACACTATGAATAATCAGTGTGGTAAAATCTTTGGATATTCCTATTCCTTTAGAATCCATGAAATGACCCATGCTTGAAGGAAAGATAAATCTTTTAAGTGTGAAAAATGTGGAAAAGCCTTCACTCATTCCAGTTTTCTTCAAAGACATGAAAGGATTCATATTGAGGAACGAATACATGAATGTAAGCACTGTGCTAAATCCTTCAACTGTTCCACTTTCCTTTAGTACAGAAAGCACACATACTGGAGAAAAACATTATGAATATAAACAATGTGTTAAAGCCTATATTTATCCTTTTCTCATTAAAGAAATCATACTGGGGAAAAACATACCCAGTAGTGGATAAAAAAAAAAGTTCCAGCTTCCTATGAGATTCTAAGCAAGGTGTTTTTGGAAAGTCAGTGAACTGTGATTCACAGGGTAGAATTTTGTCTCTAGAAAAGTATGAGAGACAGCCAGTCTGTGCTCTCCTGAAAAACAAATCCCCTTGCCTCTGTCTTTGTGCAACCTTTACTTCAGCCCTCTTCAGCGTGATATGCAGTGTGGCTGTGTAAAGTGCTTATGAATTTTAGTTATTTTAATATGCAAAAATAAGTATTTACAAGTGCCGCTGAAGCGGGATGGGTTCATTCAATGACCTTCTCCAGTGCCCCCCTTCCTCATCCTCAGCAGTGGACTCCATGGGCGCCGCCTCTACGTTGACTTCTCGGAGCTCCCTGGAGAACAACACCAAGGCAAGGAAGCTTTCCCTACCCCCTCATTTTAGGTAGGAATTTTAAGTCATCCCCAGCCACGTAACCTGCATCTTTTGTGAAAATCTCCTGGGAGAATTTGTCAGGTAGCTTGGCCGCCAGTCTTCTCACTTGGGAGGCACTGATAGTTCTGTAACCCTAAGTCAAAGTGGCCAAGTGAACCTAGGGAAGCCCTCCTGGAAAACAAAGAGGACTTAGGACTTCTGCTTTCCCCTGCCTCTTCCGCCCAGCACTGAGTCCTTCTCAAATTTAGCTCCTTTTCCTGTTCTGTTTTGCATCTTTCATGCCAACAGTGCGAAAAGTTTCTTGTGGGAAAACATTTGTGCAAGACACTTATTGATTCATGTTATTTTTCATGTCTCAAACTGCATAATTCAGGTCTCATTAGGACAAAATCTGTACCTTGATCCATAATCACAATGAGCAAGTTCACTCTAGACCTGGGGCTTTGAAAACTATTGCACAGTGCTAGGCTGTCAGAGGCTCTATATGTTACCAAGGGCCTCACAAGGTCTCTGGAGAGACCTGGCCTGACGTGGACTTACGCCACTGATCAGGTACACTTGTGCAGTGAACAACGTGCACAACCACACTGAGTGGAAGCATTTCACTCTCTCCAGAGCCTTTCACAAAGGCTCTTGAGTATCCACCCCTGCACACTTATCCCACATGCAGCCCTCACTGGGAAGAACATAAAGGTGCTTCTATTTTCCTAGCTGGCTTATCCTACAAATCCACACATCAAGCAAATACCCAAGTTCAACTGGTAAAGTTGTACAGTTCAGAGATTTTTAGTGCGTTGTGAAATCAGTTTAAAGGACAATTAGCACTAAAATACAAGATGTCCTTTCTGAGGCATGTGTGGTGCTGTACACTGGTAATCTCAGCATTTTGGGAGGCCGAGACAGGAGGATGGCAAGCTGAAGCCCAGCCTGGGCAACTTAGCAAGACCCTGTCATAAATAAATAAATAAAGGCTCTGGGTTCAATCTCCAGTACCAGAGAGAGAAACTGAGAGAGAGAGAGAGAGAGAGAGAGAACCTTTGGGACTAAAAACGGAACAGAAAGAATCAGAACACACGGTTTCAGAGACTACTGCAATTTACAGGGTCTACACACACTTACCCATGATAAAACAAGGCTCAGCCGGAGCACAGTACAATCAGAGGAGAGGTGTCTAACTGCTGGGAAGCAATCTCCCTCTTTTTGAGACTCACTAGCAGTGTCACCGCAGGGCAAGACAGTTTCCCTTTCTTCCTTACCATTTCTTTATTATAAAGGAAGAGAAAAACTACCATCCTGTAGGTCTGAGTAAATGAATAGAGAAAGATCACAAGGGATCCAGAAGTGTGAATTGGTGCACTTCCTCCCTCTCTGAGGAAGGGCACGTACCCCACCTTCCTCTAGCCCCAGCCTAACACCTGGGCTTCCTGCACAGCCCCAAAAGGCCTCTTCTGCTGAAGCAAGTGCACCTGTACCTGTACCTGTCTCCGTTCTGGATGCCTGGTGACAGCAGGTGTCTCCCCGCTCCTCCAACCCATCTCTGCTTTGTTGGAGTCAGGTGAGACCTCAGTGGAAGGAAGGGTTCTTGCGTTGCAGGTGGGCTCTGCACTGTGAGATCCAGGGAGTAGATGAGTTCTAGGTTCTCCTCTAATTCAATTTCTAGTTGTAGTTGTAGTTGTGGTTGTGGTGTGCTGGTAGTTGTAGTTGTAGTTCTAGTTGTAGTTCTAGTTCTAGGTCTGAGATTCTCATTTAAAAATGGGCGGACTCATATTAACCTGGGGGCCCTTCTTCTACTTCCTGTCAAGGTCTTATATGACAATGAATCAGTTTTTCAAGAAAACACAGTCTTGAATATCTACCACCATCTCCCAAATATTACTCACTCTTTTGATTTATCTTACATCTTAGTTACTCAGTGTGATACCTTTTCTACCAAAACCCCTACACAGGGTTCAGGTCTCCCACCTGGCAATATGACACGTGAATGCAAAAGAGAGACAAAGAGAGAATATTATGCAGTTGAGGAGCTCTGGCATGACCCAGTGCTTTCTGTGAAACAAAAGGCCGTGAGTCCACAAGCACAAGGCTTTTATTGGTATCAATCAGAGAGGTGGGTGGGGGTTGCAGGGGAATACTAGGGAAGAGAAATTTTAAAGGCAGTCGCTGTAAGGAGAAACAGCAATTTTGTACCAGGCACAGAGGCTCTCTAAGTAGCAGTGCAACACATAGCTTGATGTATGCAATGTTGGCACCTTACTGCCAGGAAGTTATAATCTTTTCTGAGTCCAATGGCTGGAGCTGAGATATTATCTCACTTCTTAACAGTGGATTCTCACAGGCTTTTGCTTCAACCACATTTCAGCTGTCATCAGGGGACCGTTCTGACCCACTTTGCTGTGCTAAGACTCATGGGCACCTCGGCCTCAGTCACATTCTTTTGGCCAATTGAGGGAATATCTGCTTTTATACAGCCACACTGCATATCATGCTGAAGAGGGTTGAAGTAACGGTCACACAAAGACAGAGGCAAGTGGATTTGCTTCTCAGGAGAGCACAGACTGGCTGTCTCTCACACTTTTCTAGAGACAAAATTCTACCCTCTGAATCACAGTTCATTGATTTTCCAAAGCACTTGGCTTAGAATCTCATATGCAGCTGGAACTTTGTTTTTTGTCCACTACTGGGGACTGAACTCAAGGCCTTTGCACTGAGATAGATACATAGCTAGGTAGGTAGGTAGGTAGATAGATAGATCGATAGATTTTTTTGGCGGGGAGACATGGTCTTGCCAAGACAGGAAATTGCCCAGACTGTGTTGGAATTTGTACTCCTCCTGCCTCAGCTTCCTAGAGTGCTGGGATTTGGGGCATATGCCACTATTCCCAGCCAATTAAAATGGCACCTGGGTTCATGAACTTAATTCCTTTCATGATTTTGGTTGCAACTGAATTGCAAACATATGACCCCATGACAATCCTGCTTCTGGGGTTCAGAAATTTCTGCTCTCACCAGAAGAGAACTCATTCCTTCCCTTTGGAGCAGTTTTACCTTATCAATACCACAGGACTGACCCCAAATCAGAATGCCAGATAATGACCTGACAAGAAACACTTCTGTGCCAGACACAGCACATCTCTCTGCACCATCAGGGAGTTACACTATTGTAGGGAGAGGCCTGTGAGGCACAGCCAGGCACAATAGGAGGCTACTTGGCGAGAAGAGAATTAGAATGACAAAAGGGTTAGCTGAAGCCAGCATGAAATAGGGTCAAGGGCTCAAATCCATGCCCCCGCAACACACAGGGGAAGCCTCAGCAGCTGAACTGACTCCACATCTGCTGGCCCAGGTTTCATCTCTATTCCTACCCAAAGAACCTTAGAATGGGCGTGGCCATGCAGGCTCTTTCCTCACCTTTTTATGCTTTGACTACTGACCAGCCCTTCTTTGAGTAGACACATTTTTCTGTCCAGTCCGATACACCAGGAAGCCATCTGGCCCTTATACGTACGTCTCTACTCTGTTCTGTTATGTATTTTCGTTTGTTTTTGTTTTTTTAGACAGAGTCACACAATGTAGTCCAGGATGACCTTGAACTCACTATGTAGCTCACACTGGCTTTGAATATGTGGGCAATCCTCCTGCCAGATTGCTGCCCAGGCCAGAGGCAAAAACCTTTTAATGCATCTGACACTGGAGCCACACACATTCACGGTGCAATGGCAAATGCCCAGAGGCAGCTTGGAAAATCTGCTCTTTCTACAAATGATTTAAATTCTAAGCATCAATCTTTACGTGATCACAAAACATTTCCACCATGTGAACTTCCACTTCTCTGCACCAGACAGTAGAGCCAGGCTCTTGTCACCCCTTCCTTCAATGTAACTGCTTCCTGTTCAGATTTTTGCGAGGGAAAGAGAAACTGTCTAAGTCTAGTCTTAGTGGCAATGCACAAAGTCCCCTGTCATTTCCAGTAGGTCTCATCAGTCTGCCACACACCTCTAAGAAGATGAAAGTCAGCAACCTGAGCTCAGCCTGACACACTGTCAAGTACCCGCCAACCTCCTGCACCTGGCTTACATTCGTGGTGAAGGTACCAGACAAAAGGTCCTCTTGTTGTCTCTCCTGCTGCTCCCTGGCAGGGCGCGGACGCTGGAAGTTTCCAAGAGCAATCTACAGATGCTGGGCAACCCATAGTTTGACGGGCCCACAAGACAGCAGTTGATGGAGACAGAGATTAAATTCCAGGAACCTAGGGAGACACAATTTGAGAGAGCCAGGCTTTGTATTCAAGACAGGAAATATTTCCTTATTTCTGCCCATATTGTTCTCCAAAATCTGATGTGGATAAGAGAGGCTGAAGGTAAGTAGTTTGTGGTTAAAGTGGATGCTAACCCGTAAGTCTACTGACAGAAGCAGGTCTGATGACCCCTTGCTAACCTGTCCTAGAGGGGCTGGGAGTGTAGTTCAATAGCAGAGCACTGGGATGTGGTCCTGTGTTTGATCCATAGCATCTCAGAAATACATGATTACACAAGACATATATGATTACATTGACGAATAGACCTACTTCTAAAAATAAACAGTATAAAACTCCTGTTACAAGAAAACATGCATTTCCTATTAGGAGATTTGCCTTCCAGGGAGTCTCACTTCACTAACTCTGGCTGAGAGGCCGGACCTGGCTACCACTGATCGTTCGAAATAAAGTTTTATTGTTCCACAGGTGGGCTCATTTATTGATGCACTGTCTGGCTTCTCTTGTGCCACACTGACCGAATTAAACAGTTGTGGCAGAGACTTTCTGGCTTGCAAAGGCTAACATACATACAGTACTACCTAGCTTTTGCAGAAAAAGGTGCTACTTCTTGTTTTATAATAATATAAAAATTGGAATAAACCTAAATTCCCTAAAACAGAGTTGATCCAGTTACCATGTCTCCCTGCAGCAAACGGCACACGAGTCCTTGTGGGAAAATGCTGCTATAGCAGCTAGTTGTCAAGCTGTCAAGTTCAGCTGCACAATGCAAAACTGCCTGGGAACTTTCTTCAAAATCCTCGACCACAGCCCCAGCCAAGATCAATTAAATTTGACTCTGGGGTGAACCCAGGCATCAATATTTTTAAAGTTTCTGTTGTAGATGAATGTTCAGTGACACTGACAGATGGCCACTACCTAATACAGTAAAGTGAAGAAAAGCAGATTAAGAGCATGTGCTATATGACTTGTTTTTGGTAAATTTCTACATACACACACAGGCAATTCAGACTCACAGATGGTACCAATAAATGCAGAAGCAGTGACAGTGGTCATCTTTATTGGGTGAGACAGAGAGACTGATTTTTGTTTGTTTGTTTATCTGTATTTTCTGTGTTCTACAATCAAAATTATACCTTGAAACAAGTACAATAAATCAATAGCCTAAAAACCTAGTTTTCGCTTTGGGAAAACTATAGCAAAGAGCATCAAGTGAAGAAAACTGTCCCTTGGGCCATTGGTGAGCACACTGCAGACCACAGAGCAGGGCACGGTCTCATGCAGCCTCCAGGGCCTGTGAATAAGGCCAGGGTTGCAGCCTCCAAGCCTCAGGCTGCTGGAAGGGATGAGACTAGCCTGAGGCAGGGGCGGTGCACCTGGAATCCCAGCTATTCAGGGGACTGGGGCTGAGGCAGGAGGACCGAAAGTTGGAGCCCAGTCAGGGAACTTAGTGAGATCGTGTCTCAAAATAAAAATGAAAAGGGCTACGGGTGTAGCTCAGTGGTAAAGTGCATGGGTAGCATGAGCTAGGCCCTGGGTTCCATCCCCAGTACTGAAAAAGTCAAAACTTAAAAAAAAAAAAAAGAAAAAGCAGGAGTCTGCCCTCCCCCTCTCCACGAATTAAAGGCATGAACACAGCGTCTGGCTGTGTGCAGCACAGTAGGTGCTCAGCTAAGGTCTTTCTTCTCCCTAAGCTGCTCTCAGCAGCAGCTTCTGTTCTTGGTGAAGAAGGACTAGCTTTGCCCAAGATGGGCCTGCCCAAGGTCCTCCACAGCCGCGGTCCCTGGAGCTGTGCCCTTGCCCTTGGTATCTGCTGCCTCTGCAATTTTTCCCTGCCCCCTTTCAAGATCTTTGCCTCCCATCCACACAACCTCAGTTCACTTTTCCTTCCCCACGTTAGGGTCCATCAAAAGAAGGGAGGGCTTTAGTCTTCCTGGGACCACTTACTTGGAATAAAAATGACAACAGTAGCTAGCACCAACCTGGTGCTCTGGCTCTTGGCCTCAGTTCTGCAGCGTCTATGGCCCTGCTCCAGTTTCACAGAGGAGGCTTGCAGAGGCAGAAAGAACTCATCTGAGGTCACATGACTGGCAGTGGCTACCTCTGTTCCATCTTGTACTTCGGAGGGCAGGTGCTCCCCAGGTGATCCTAACATGCAGCTGTGTTGCAGAACTCACTATGTAGTCTATGCTGGCCTTGAATTTATAGCAGTCCTCCTGCCTTAGTCTCCCAAATGCTGGGATTACAGGAATGCACCACCACATCTGCCTAAAACTTTATTTTTTTCTTGACACAATGTTTTGCAGTATTTCCCAGGCTGACCCCCAAATCCTGGGTAAGCAAACCTCCTGC
>NW_004955633.1:86090-87056 GCF_000276665.1 Chinchilla lanigera
TGCTTTGGAATCACCTGGGAAGATCATACAAATGCTGGGGCTGGGGGCTGGGAGTGGGAGAGTGGGAAGGGTGGGAAGTGAGAAAGGAAGACGAGGAGGAGAGGGTGATAGCAGCTAGAAAGGGGCATGAGGGGCTTGTGGGGTTCAAGAAATGTCCTATTTCTTGATCGGATTCCTGAATACTTAGGTGTGATCATTTCTATAAAAATCATTGAGCTATACATTTGTGATTTGGGTACTTTTCCATATGAAATGCTATTCTGTTATTAAAAAAAATTTTTTTTTTGAGATAAGGTGTCACTATGCTGGCTTTGAACTCACTACATAGTCTATGCTGGCCTTGAATTTATAGCAGTCCTCCTGCCTTAGTCTCCCAAATGCTGGGATTACAGGCATGCACCACCACATCTGCCTAAAACTTTATTTTTTCTTGATACAATGTTTTGCAGTATTTCCAGGCTGACCCCCAAATCCTGGGTAAGCAAACCTCCTGCCGCAGTCTTTGAAGTAGCTGGGTGTTATTGTTTGAATATGAAGTGTCCCCCAAAGACTCACATAGAGATGTCTATGTCCCCAGTGCAGCAACGTTCAGAGCTGGGGGCTGGCGAGGTGACTGGATCACAAGGGCTCTCGCTTCATCAGTGGATGAACACATTGAAGAGATCAGAATTGGGTGGCATTACTGGGAGGTGAGGGAAATGGGAGGTGGATCCTGGTTCAAGGGAGTGCAGCTTGGGGGGCGTGACCTTGGGGACTATATCTTGTCCCGGCCTTGGGGACTATATCTTGTCCCTGCCTTCCTTCAGACCCACAGCAATGGAGCCAGCTGATCATGGACCAAAGCCTCTGAAAGTGCAAGCTAAAGCACACCTTTCTTTCTTTCCATTGTTTTCCTCTGGTATTTGGTCACAGCAAGGAAAAGCTGGTAACACACTGGGACCACAGGCAGGCAATGCCACTGCACCA
>NW_004955633.1:113034-114568 GCF_000276665.1 Chinchilla lanigera
GTGCCTGCCGGCAAGCATGAGGTCAGGAGTTCAATTCCCGATATAGGAAATAAACAAACAAACAAACAAAAAACCCCAAAAACTGAAATGTGAGATGAGGACATTTCTAGCAAAATGTTCTTTTGTTCTGCTTGTAGAAATCCAAAGAGTGTCTCATGTTGGGTGCTACCTCTGTAGGCAGAAAGTTCTATAACAAGACAAGTTCTGAGTGGATTGATGCTTGTTCACTTCATTTCACAAAGTGGTAATTAGCAGTGGAACACAGACCCAGTGAGGAGACATAGATGCCAGAAGTGTGGGACCTTCAGGATTTAATTCAACTATGTGGAGATGAAAGCATGAGGTAGAGCTGACGGTGGAGCCATGAATCAAAACAACCAGAAGTAATGAATAAAAAGGGCTGGGGACGCAGCCTAATTGCGGTGCACTTGCTAGCATGTGAGATGCCCTGGGTTCGGCTATAGCAAAAAAAAAAAAAAAAACACCACCACCACCAAACTGCTCAGCAGGATTTAGAAGACTGCAGACACATCTCAGGAAAATATGAAACTCTGAGACTGCTTCTGATACAGGGAATTTCTGGCACCTTTCCTAAAGTCCTACTCTTGGCCCTGACCCCTGCTATGAAGTTTGTTGAGCAGTGAGGCCTTTCAGATACTCCTACAGTTGTGGACCTGAGGGAGGAGCTAGGCTCCCTTTCAAGGCCTAGAGAAAATCAGGCTGCTTAAACACAGGTCCCCTCAGTTCTCCCCACAAACAGGATTTCTGGCATCAAAGTAACTAGAGCCTTAAGCTCAATTGTGCTACAGCTTTGAATGCTCTCCTGTCCTCCCAAGATGGCATATTACCTCGGTGTCAGCGTCTCCCCACAAGTTGAGTAGAATCTTTGCCAGAGAATCTTTCTGGGAATGAATTGTATGAAACCTTTAAGCAGGGATTAGTTTTCCAGAGTAATTTCTTAAAAACATAGTCATTATTTACTACATTTAGGATGTTTAGAAAGGAAAGGGTAAAAAATGTGTGTCATGCCAGTGGGACTGTTGCGCGGAAATTGGGTCAACAGTAGCCAGGAGCTCAGGAGAAGAAAGGAAATTTTATTTAATGCAGTCACTCCGCAAGTCAGAGGTGCTGATTGCAGAGAGTTTGTCTTTTTTATAGGGTGGCTGTTTGGTTTTCAAAGCAGCAGAAGAAATAAACAAAAGGGAAAAGGAGGCCTTTTCTCTGGATCGGAGCGCAGAGCAGTGCATGCAGCACCGAGCTACTCTGAGGTAGACAAAGGAGGCTGGGGTTAATGAGGACCCTCGCTAAGGGGCTGAGTTTGAGGGGCAGGCTCAGTGATGTGTTAGGGGCTGACTTGGGCTTCCCTCGGGCACTCGGGAAGGGTAAGAGGAAGTTGTATTGGGGCTGAGGGGAGAAGAAGGGAGGGGAATGGTCATTTGGAATATAGGCTGTTGTTTTGGGGCTTCAATCATGTTAGACCAGCACCATAATGATTCAACAGTTCATACTTGGGAGGAACCTATCAGTGGCAAGC
>NW_004955633.1:115419-116980 GCF_000276665.1 Chinchilla lanigera
AATAAAAAGGTGAAGAATGTGGTTGTTTTCTGGTGAAGTATCTCACCTTTTCCCATAGTAAAGAATTATTTTAGTTTAATTAAAAAAAAAAAAAAAAGCTACAAAGTTTAAGGAATCTAAGTTCCTGTCAAATGTGAGAAGAGGAAGTGAGTACTGACTTTAGAAATCAGATTTCAACACCAAATTCCCCCTAAATGAGGTGACGTTTGGAATCAGCTCTATTTTAAAACCATTCCTAGGTGCCCAGCCTCGCGCAAGGCAGAATGGATAAGAGGATGGCTGAAGCCTGTTCTTGAACTTCATGTGGTAGGGCTGTGCCAAGTGAGAAACACCTGTAATAAAAGTAATCGAATGGATGAAGAAGGACTGTGAGGGAAGTAGTGCTTCAAGCAAAACTAACAGTAGTGCTTCAAGAAAACTAACTTGAAGACTTTAACATCCTAAGTGCCTTCTTCATGTGTGCTGTGCAAAATGGCATTTTCACATCTAGATGAATGTGTTGAGCTGTGGTAGGATGGGGAGAGTTCTCACATGCTAAAGTAAAGAACCGATTCAAACCCTTTCCTCTCTGAGTAAAATTGCCCACCTCCAGAACCCCTCCTGCAGAAATTATGGCACTGTCACAGAGTATATGTAGCCCCAGCTGAACAGAAGCAAATGAATTATCAAATGTGGAACCAGATACTCAGAGTTTAGAATCAATGGCAACATTGTGGAATAAATCACCATATTGTGTATTCTTCTGCCTGCCACCCTAATTAGTCCTCATCCTGTAGGTCAGTTGCTTTTCTTGTAAGCTATATACCTAAGAAGAGGAAGAATTTCTCTGAGGTTATACTTTGGAGCAGGAAGAGTTCAGGCTGCCAGACTGGGTTACTACTTGTGAGTATCCCAAGCCCTAGCCCTGTGACATCCATGGGAAGCTGTGTCCTGCCCCAGGTATGGGGTGCTGAAGGCATGGGATTACTCAGGTCTGAGGCCCATATCCTGCCTCAGTATGAGGAGGTGGCCCAGCAGGGAGCTGCTGTCACCTCTGCTGGAGGCAAGGAGCTGAGCCAGTTCACTGTAGCAAAAGGCTCCCTGGGGCCATGGTAAGCCCATCTGGGCCAGAACCTAAGAAAGATTTCTTAAACAATGATGTCATAAATGGTGGGGCAGGGTGGGGTGCACAAGGTTACCAAGGCACTGGCTGCAAGTGGCCACCAGAAAGATCCCAGCAGGTGTTTCGCTGGAACCCTACTGGCCTAGGTCTCGCTGACCAAGCCTTATTTCTTTATGTTTCTCCTGTGCTCCTGGGCCCCAGCGCTCCATTTCTGCCCACAGTTGTGGCTACTGGTCCTGGTGGCCCCATGTCCAGAATGGGCCCAACACGCAGTCCAGCTGGACTCTGAGCCCTTGAGGCCCAATTTTTTGTTTTTTCCCCATCTCCCAACTGAATCCAATCTCCCACCTGAATCGCTCCATGCCCTTCCTTCCCCAGCAGAGCCGGGCGGATATGATGACCATGGACCTTCTGTCCTTATGAAGATGCTGCTTAACCCTCAGGAGTCAACTGGAGAGC
>NW_004955633.1:118746-119779 GCF_000276665.1 Chinchilla lanigera
AACACCTGCAGGTGAGCTAAGATAAGCAGATGCATTGATAGCACTGTGGCCACTGGCCCCCACACTGCCCAGGTTAAGGTGATACAGGAAAAAAATATAAAACTGCCAACCTGCTAGATGTCAGACATGCTGAGTTCATGTTCCCTGAAGTTGAAGAATGAATTCTAAGGAAGAGTGGAGGTTAAGAGTGGGAAGATTTATTGGGGAATAGGAGTGTGGACTAGGACTAGCTCCTGAGAGACAGAATAGTTCCCAAAATGGTTGCCCTTTCCTTATCATTTTTAAATTTAGCCCATCACACCACTGTGTAACCCTTGCTGTCCCATTTTTGCTCCACTGTTTTAACAACTGAATCCCTTACTGATGATGTAACAAAGTGGGTACGAGTAGATGCTGGACCTGAGGGTGTAGCTCAGTGGTTGAGTGCTTGTCTAGTATGTGCAGGGACTTGGGTGCCATCCTTAGTAGCGCCTGACTCAGACAGGCCTGAGTTTTAACCCAGATCTCTCTGTCTTATTAGCTTTACAACATTTTGCAAGTTATTTAGTGTGTGACTCAGTTCCCTCACCTTTGAAAGGAGGAATATAATGTTTACTATTTTATAAGATTGTGAGAGAAGAGAAACACCAGTGATGCATATGACCGCACCACCCATATGGATGAATGTTAGCTGTTGTTATTATTGAGGCCCTGAATTATGTTCAGAATCCACCTCTGTCCCTTGCTTTCTATGTATAGCATCCTGTTTATGCCCAACCCCGGAGGGCTAAGTACATTGGGAGCCGTAGTAGAATAATGTTTTTTCCAGAACATGAAAATGATGGGAGAGAAGGAAGGGGAAAAGCCTTGAGGGAGCTGGTTTGTAGGTATGGGCTAGGAGTGGATGCAGACCTCAGGTGCTGTCCTTCTCCAGAATCTGAATCACCAAGTGTGAAGGTTAGGGAAAGCTGCATGGGTCAGATCAAACCTTACCTGGTGCTTAGTGGCTGCAGTTGTCAAGTAGAGGAAATACAGGAAGCCCAGTCCAGACACA
>NW_004955633.1:121579-122809 GCF_000276665.1 Chinchilla lanigera
TACAGGGTTACCTTATTCACTTAAAGGCCTACAATATTCCAAAGTGTGTACATGTCATGGTGTATTTATTTCTTATTTCTTGTTTGTTTTGAGACAGGGTCTTGCTGTGTGGTAGAAGCTGGCTTTAACTCCTGTACGTAGCCCAGGTTGGCCGTGACGTCATGGCAGTCCTTCTCCTTCAGCCCCCTGAGTGCTGGGATTACAGGCGTGCACCACCACAACTGTCGTAGTGTATTTATTTTATTTATTTCAATTTTTTTGATTTTTTTGAGACAGATTTTCTCTGTGTAGTGCAGGATGACCTTGAATTTGCTTATGTAGCCCAGGCTGGCCTCCAACTGAATTCCTGGCCATCCTCCCGCCTCAGACTCCTGAGTGCTAGGATTGCAGGTGTGCACCACCACACCCAGCTGTCGTGGTGTATTTAATAATTTCCCTATTGATGGATGTTTAGAGCATATTCAGGTTTTTTTTCCCCATTTAAAAAAAGTTGGTACATTGCTGTATATAATGATTTTATTCCTCATGGGCAGTTGGTACATGTACATAACACTGTACAACTTAATTCCTTGTCTCATGCCCTTTCCTCTCCCTCCCCTCCCTCCATCTCTTGATCTCCTTCCCTTTGAGAAAGATCTATCTCCTTTCTTCTTGTTATCTATCTTTAATTTTACTCTGCATTTATGCTGTGGGTTTCTTATATAAGAGATAATCAACTTTTGTCTGACTTGTTTCACTTAACTTTATGATTGATCTCAGGGTGCATCCATTTTTCTATGAATGACTCAAATTTCTGTCTTTATCGCAGAGTAGTATTCCACTGTGTGTAAATACCACATATTCTTTATCCATTCCTCTGTTGATGGAATAGAGACCACTTCCAAGGTTTAGCTCTTACGAATTGCTACAAACATGAATGCTACAAACATGAATATGCATGTATCACTGTAATGTGATGCCTTTAAGTCTTTTGGGAAAATACCTAGAAGGGGAATAGCTGGGTCAAGTGGAATTTCTAGTTGTAATTTTTTGAGGCATCTCCATACTGATTTCTATAATGGTTGTACTAGTTTACATTTTTACCAACAGTGTAGAAGGGTTTCTTTTTTCCCTGTAGCCTTGCCAGCATTTCTTATTGTTTGACTTCTTAGTGATAACTGTTCTTTCTGGAATAAGATGGAATTTTATTAATTTGCAATTTTCTAATGACCAGAGATATTGAACTTTTTT
>NW_004955633.1:124188-125382 GCF_000276665.1 Chinchilla lanigera
AGAAAAACCAAAAAAAAAAAAAAAAAAAAAAAAAAGGTTAAATGCTATCCTGGAAATGTTTACCCTCGCATAGAAAAGCCTGTCTTCACTGAGAACAATAAAAATCTCTGTAACCTTGTTTTAAAGGAGGAATTACTTGCATAGTATTTTTATCTCTTTAGAGAAAAGAAGATACTATCTTCCTTGGTGTGAAAGCTCATGTTTTATTTTTATCCGGAAGGTCCAGAAATGTAAATGTCATTAACCCTAATATAAGCTAATTGATGATATTTTAGCAAATGGAGCTTTCTTTGAAATGTGGAAGTCTTAAAGAAAATGGACCTCAAGAACCTACATCATATGGGCCTAAAAATGGTCTCTGGAATTATGAAATTTGCTAGGCCCTAAGGCAGTGGTGGCAAACCTATGACATGCTTGTTTTCTTTTAAATAAAAGATGTTAAGGTATGAGTTGTTTTTTCTAAACTAAAACCTCAATATTCAGATTTAATTGCAGTGTTGGCAGTTTGTGATAAATAAACGAGTTTTGGGTTGCAGTTTGGGCAGTAGTCCCTCAAAGGTTTGCCAGCACTGCCCCAAGAGATGCCAGTTTGTTATTGATTTTCTTGAGCACCTTTGTCATCTGGCCTCCCAAATCATACAAACACGGTTTGGAGAAACACAAATGAGATGCTCTGTGGAGGACACTTTTCTTGTTTGTAGTATGAAGTACTCTACGGTCTAATTATTTCACAGTATCGCGTGTATACTCTCATTCACTTAAAATGCCAACCTTTAAAAACTACTCCAAAAGAATATGCCAGCACTGTGTCTAGTACTGGAGGCCCAAAGATGAGTGAGACAGAGTCCCTGCCCTCTGGGAACTTGTGGACTCCTACGGGACACACACACGAGAGCTCAACCTCAGTGCAGCCCACACAGAGTAGGTGACAAAGTGTGGAGAGGTTCAGGAGAAAGCTATTCACTCTAAAATAGTTATGTTGCTTCTATTCATCCTCAATAATTCATTTAGTTTATAAATATTTTGAGTTTGCTCAAATATTTGAGTCATTCTCACACATGGAATACAGTACAGATGAGCAACTTCATGCTTGGAAAGAGTTTATACTTGGCAGAAAAATAACTGTATTGCAAAGAAATTGAGAGTCAGGCTTTGTGGTGCACACCTGTCATCCCAGCACTTGGGAGGCTGAGG
>NW_004955633.1:126537-127813 GCF_000276665.1 Chinchilla lanigera
TTTACAGCAAGTGTAAGTGAAATAAATGATACATGCATCTGAAAACAAAATCTGTAAAAACATCATCTATGTGTTAACTTCATGCAGTTCCTGGTTAGCAGGTCGAAGTCCTGAATGAACTCTGAAAATTATGTCTTAAGATCCATTGATTATGTTCAAATGAGATTGTGTGTGTTCAGGGTGGCATGGCCAAACACTCAATTCATTATTTTCAAATGAGGAAAGTAAGGTGCAAAGAGGCCAAAAGACTTGTACATGACATTTTTGGTGACAGGGGCTCGCTATGTAGTTCAGGCTGGCCATGTGTTCACTATGTAGCCTAGGCTCATCTCCGACTTACATTTTTCCTGTCTTAACCTCCTGAGTGTTGGAAGTATCCGCATGTGCCACCGGGTTGACTTCTGTAACTTGTAGGTAGCCTGTTCTGCATTCTCAGGTACTGATTCTTGGCATGGGCAATACAGGGTATCACACAAGTAACACTCTATTTAGCACTGGTGTTAGCTCAGGGATGCTGCTGTGACATGTCAATGATCCTTGAAATTCCACTTGATTCCTTCTCACTCACTTCTCACTCACAGAGTTCTGACTGTTCAAATATATACACTAGAGACCTCCAAAGAACTAAGTTTAATGTAAAGTTCTCCAAGGAGCAAAAGGTATAAGTGCTTTCTCAGTGCCAGGGTCTTCTAAATGGAAAAGCAGAAAGAATTCTTGAAAACCTGCCAGCAGGTAACTTCTCTCCCTAAACTCTCAGAATGTTATTTGACAAAAGTATGGGCTTCCAAAGTTATCAATTATCTGTGTGCCTTAAGAACCTTGAGGACATGCAAAAATTGAGTGTTTCTGTTAAGCGATAGTGTGAAAAATATATATACATTGCTCTAGCCTAATTCCATATACTTTCTGTCCTGCTCTTCTGGATAAGAAGTATGGGATTTATTCCTTTTCAGTTGAAAATTCTGATATTTCATGGCCTGAAGGGAATTTTAGAGTAAAGGTGAAAATTTCCCTCTCTGCCAGAGATAAGGAAAGACTATGCACTTGTCTTATGGATCTAAAGTCCAGGTTCACACAGTTTACTTTGGAATCCCTGGAGGTTTAGGATGCACTTGCAGCTGGTTAACATCACCTTCATCCTCAAGTGTAGTGACCTCCTCTCTCCCCTCATCAGTCTGCTGATGCACAACTTGGGGGAAGAGCTCTGAAGGTTTGCTTTTGAAGCAAAGTGGAGATGGGTGGTGGGGTAGAAAAGGCTCATAATGGAGGAGACAGC
>NW_004955634.1:0-7958 GCF_000276665.1 Chinchilla lanigera
AAGTTTATACTTGTCCACTTTTCCCTACTGTATACATCACCGCTTTCATTTTAGTACTTGTGAAATGAGAGGAAAACACTCAAAAGGAAGGAGAACTGGAATGGGGCAAAGGAGAGAAGAAGGAAGGAAAAAGGAAAAATACATACACATACACACAAGATGATTAAGATGGTTATACTACTGTCAGTAGTTCATTGAAAGGAAATGTTTAGGCCTACATTGTTTGATCAGTTTTTCATGCTTATATATTGTAATGTGAGCAACTTCTTTGA
The DNA here is from genome assembly GCF_000276665.1 of Chinchilla lanigera. Lineage (NCBI taxonomy): Eukaryota > Metazoa > Chordata > Mammalia > Rodentia > Chinchillidae > Chinchilla > Chinchilla lanigera. Next base: position 273 of record NW_004955634.1, read on the forward strand.
AGATAACAATATGCAATGTACTAATCATTGTTACTCTCCTACAATCCTCTTTTAAAATTCGAAACCACTCTTTTGAGGTTTTAAACCACTGTTTTCTTTAAAAGAAAAAAAGTACTATATGTTCCCTTTCTCTTTATCAAAATCTGCCATTAATTTAGAAAAAGTTTTTAAAAATCACTAGGAATGGTCTCGGATGCTTTTATGGAGAAAATTCTAATTCTTTACCAATTTGCTCTGATAATTTGAGATTAAATTGAGAAGTCCTACATAATTGTTGCCACGTAAGTGAATGAATAGCTGCAAAGATGTTATAATTGTCAGGCTCTGTTCAGCACATGAAACTAACAGACAATTGTGTCATCCTTATTTAAAGGGCTCTAACATTTAATGCATCAAAGTGCTTCTCATTCCTTGTTAGGAATAGAGCTTTTGTTTTACTTATTTTTGTTTTAGTTATTATTTTAAGGTGTGCACTATTTTAAAACTTTCCTCTGGAATTCATGACATGACACTTATGTAGAAAACATTGCATATGTAAAAACTTTTTAATTTGCAATCTAGTGTAAGATACAGTGGAGGTTGTTAAAGGGTAAAAAAAAAAGGTGAAAAGACAATCTTCAAAATAAATACATGAGGGCTGGGGATTTAGCTCAGTGGCACAGCGCCTTCTGGCAAGCGCGACGTTGTGAGTTCAATTCCCGGTACCGGAAAAAATAAATAAATAAATAAATAAATGACAAGCGTATTACACATTTTATGAGCAGTGCTTTATCTTTCATAACATTACATTTGCAAATGATACAACACACGCTGTTTATGGATTCATAAGTTCAAATAATTTTTTCTACTGAGACTTAAGGTGAAAGTAAAGTATACGTTTTCTTTAATATAACGTCTCAGAAAAGTAAACAGCTCATTAGATAACGACTCCAGGGCACATTCCGTAAGAACCCTGCTTTCAAGAAAAGCACCGTGCAAAGCATAGATTACACTGTACTGTTTTGTAACTCCATGCGTATTGACATGGTTTTCCTCCTACATGCTCATGCTCATTCTTTGTTTTGTCCCAGTATTTGGTGATCATCAGTTTCTCTGACTCTAAGACCCAAGTTCATAATCTCTTTATGAGCACTGAGAGCAATTGCTTTAAATAGAAAAGTCCCAGGACAAGCTACTCAAAATTCCTCTACAATTTCTTCTTATTATCTATCTATTCATACAATAATTCAGCCATAATCTTTCTGTCTACCTATGATTAATCTACCTTCTCTATGTACTTTTTATTCATATGAATCAATCTTATGCACCTATGGATCTACTGAATCCTCGGGGGTTATCCCCATCATTTCTTCTACTCATACATCCACGCAGTTCTCCACACATACCTGCAACAAACCATCCATCCATCCATCCAACTGCTCCTCCCTTGCTTTTACCTAACAGAAAGGGGGACTCTGACGATGCCTAATTCTTAGGGGATAGCTTTCAACTTTATACTTTATTTCTTAAATTTTTTCTCATACTTAAGAGAATTTCATTCTACTTCATAAAATAACAATAATTCAAACATAATCTTGCCAGTTTTGGTTCAATATAGGAAATCCTGCGGGACATTTGATGTAAGAAAGTGAAAAATATTTGCATCAGTCCTTCATCACTCCAGGCCAAATGAATACACTGTTAATACTTTGGGCACATATTCGATGTGTTTTCCTGCTATGCTTTATATACATCAGATCATTTGCATATAAATGCTTTGTATGTTTCCTTTGGTAATTCAGTGATATATTTCCCTTTATTATTTTCCATTAAGTAAATCCAATGGCAAAGTCTGTATAACACTTCATTTCCTGAATGTGCTATAATTTACTTATACGTTGTACCACTTTCAAACACATGAATTATTTCCAATTTCATATTTCCAAAATAGTGCTGTGATGGATATTTTCATGGCAACCATTGACTCCAACTTTAATATTTGTCTAGAAAATATGCCCTTGATAGGAATCACTGGATCAATGAAAATGAATATCTTTAGAGGTTTCAAGCATAATGAAATTTTAAAAATTTAAAAACTTTGGAGACCTATGTTTGAGATTTCTATCCTCTGCAGATGCACTTAGGCACAACCCTTATTATTCAGACCAGGTACAGACAGACAGTGGCTCACTCACATTCTGGGTCCTCAAATCTCTTCTTCCTTACCTTAGAACCTTTTACGATTTCAGCAATGGCTTTTTAGGGATGCCTCTGGCCTCGCACATGCACAGTCCTGAACTGTGGAGGAAGCAATTTGTGTGAGCGGCAGAGCTGAGAAATATTATATTTTCAAATGTCAACTAGAATAGGCAACACTGCATACAGTATAAATCTATAGATACAGGATGGGTTCCAGTGACCCCTACACAGACACACCTTAATTCTTTAATCACCCATTTTCTCATGCACATATAGGGAACAGGGGAAGACTTGGATCCACCTGGAGAAATCAGGATCCTTAGGAGGGGAGTGTGAAAATGAGCGTTGACTGCACTGAGAAGATGTTTCATTAGTGTATCAGCTCATAAAGCCATACTCATGCTTTGTCCACTACTCAAGTTTTACATAGCTTAAAAGAATTCAGATTGAGAGGTACAGCAAGATTTTCAGAAGAAATTGCACCTCCCATACAAGCATACGCACACATTCTCCTCTGTTACATTTCTATTTTACAATTTGTCTAAACCATGCATGCCAAGATATAACTATTTCACTTCATTACTTATTTATTCAAAAACTGTTACATGTCTTATTATTACAGCACAAAGTTTCACAATTTTGAAGTATCAGCAATGATATTGGGATAGCAAAGGTCATCCTCATTTGCAGTTGATAGGGAAGAAGAAATTTTGCATTTTAAAACATGTATGCCTTGATGTTAGGATCTACTTGCCAAAAAATTAAAATATTCAGTGATAGTCTTTTGAGTGATAAAGAAATTGAAAAGTTTCAAGGTAGTAAGAAAGAACTCTGAGGTAAGGCAAGTGACAGCATGTTGGTTTTAAGGGAATACAGCCAAATAAATAGAAAAGAAGCTTTTTAAGTGACCTTAAAAATTGCATCAAAAATGGATAAAGATGGATGTCAGTATGATCATACTGATGTTTTCATTGACTGTATCTGAGCGTCAATCGATGTAGTCAAGTTAAAGTACTATTATGATTCTATTGGGGTTCTGATGAGCAACAAATTCAATAGAATGCATATCAAGCAGTCACACACATTCACACATACAAATAACATGGTAGAGAAGCAACAATTATGGTAAGCACTTGCTTCAGCACATGGTAATTTAACATAATTGTCCAAGATTCAAGCATCTTCTTTTAAAGCTAAAAAAGAGAGACCAATATTGCCTGGTTAACAATATTTGGTGATATGTTAGGAAGAGGTAGAAGGCAAGGTTTAGGTTGGGTTTAGAAATCAGAGAGTCTGCAGTGACAGTCGGGGTTGGACAGTCGGAGAAGGCGATACCTGATCTGATCAGTCCAACAAGCTGGAAGTCACATAACAAGAGATATCAAAACTTCAATGCTGATCCTTTACCAAAAATCTGGGTGCTCTCTGGGAAGTCCCAGTTAGGAGATGGTGCCAGAAGGATCTTGGAACAGGACCTTCCAAACACTGCAACAGGCCTTCTCCTTGTTGTGCTTTTATTCTGTTCAAGCTGTAAACCTATTGGATGTTCTCATTCACACTCAGGATGTGTCTTCTCTAGTCAGTGTATTGGGCTACATAGGAGTCATACCTGGAAACACCCTCTGCACATAACCAGAGCTGAGCTTCATTATACAAGGATTCTTTACAAAATGGGGAGCACATTACTTCTTTTATCAGAATAAGGGACAAATTTTCCATTGTGTTCTTCTTACCATACTTGTAACATTACTGAACTTACCATGTAGATATATTCATGCCAGCCAGGCCGGCACTGTGCCTCCAGTTATATCCCTGGCCCTCAAGTAGGTTTAATAATATTTGACTAGTGATGTTTTATCAATAAATGTTATGTTTTAGAATATGTTATGTGTAGGAATATAAAACATGCAAAGATATATATGTTTTGAGCAAGCATCTAATGTGATCTTGCATTTTACCTGCTGCAATAACCCATATCTTCATTCCTGAGAGATCTGGGCAGGTTCTCATTCTGCCTGGATTTGTTTGTTGTAGTTTCCATTTGATCTTAACAAATGGCTACAATAATACTAGGACATCCACAAGAGATCCACACTTCAAACACACTCATCATCAATTCAACGTGCAGTACTAGCCCAATTTCTACCTTGTAGTCCAAACCAGTCATCTCTAAGACCACCATATCTTCTTAGGTAGCTTGTTTATTCAGAGACTTGAGAGTCCCAAAATGCCCACAATGAATGTTCACATTTCAGTTTGACGGAATTATTGCTCTTCTCATCCCTTTCTGGAGCTGACTTCTAGAACAACAACATACAAAGTCAAGGAAACACAAGGAAATATTTGTTTGTTGCTCCTGAAAGGTAATGTGCAGTTGTATCATTCTGATTTCCACATATTTACAGAAACATGGGCACAATAAAATTAGCATTAGAAAAAATAGTACAGTACTTTGTATAATAGCTCACACCATATTTTGCTTCACTCAAATGAGAGATACCATACAATAAATAAGCTTCCATGTCTGGGTTATTTCACTCAGTGTTACATTTTTCAGGTGCACACAAAGAGAATGATAAAGAATGTATGCAAGGGGGACAAGAGGATGAACCTCTCATGATGAGGAAAGTGTCCAAAGGAAGGACGGCAAGGGGTGAGGAGGAAGGGATGGGGAACTGAGTACAACAGAGATATGCCATGGACATGGACCCAGTAACCTCAGTGTACATTAAGAAAACATGGCATAACGTGAACTAATATGAATAGGAATGAAAATCATGATAGGGAAATTAGAGGAGAAAGGAAGGAGGGAAGGAGTGGGGAGGGAAGAGGTGCAGGATTGAAAATAGAAACAGCTGTAACATGTACATGTGCCCACTCCCAAAGATGACTGTGAATGGCATGTGCTACACGCATGTACTAAACAAATTTTGAAAAGTGCACATACTGTTTTCTGGAGATCTTTAACCATGCCTTCTGGGATAAAGATAACGAACAGAATGGTACTTGCATCATCAAAACATTATTTCATCTTTTTATGGATTCGGCTGCTTCTGCATGATGAGGAAATGTGAAGACCAATGAATTCCATCAGCATAAACACATCACCTTGCTTTCTTAACCTTGAACTGTATTATAATGTCTGAAACATAGTAGTGTGTGATACCATGGGGAAGAATGAACCCTTCTAGACGTCCACAGATGTTTTTACAGAAAAACTACATGCAGAGAAGCCAGTTCTATACCCATTGTGTGCTTATTTCAGCAAGGACAAATTATTGCTCTTTCCATGGTAGTATAGACACATATAATCACCCCGGTTCCTGGATGCAGGTCTTTCACCTTGTGTAATGCTGCCATCCCAGGTTCTCAGAGGGAGTTTTGTGTGATGGCAGATTCAGCAGATAGCAGTGGCTGTAGCCAAGTCACATGGGGTGAGCTGCACTCCAGGTAACATGGAATGTGTTAATGTGTTAGGGAGAAAAAACATATCTTCATTGAAGCCAAAATTATATTCACCATTTTTAAAAATCACATGTGAACTACAATGATTCTATGTAAACTTTACCACCAAAATAGCTGCCTTCGCTCCTCAGGTTAGGGAACCAACATTGCAGTTCTATAGAGTATTCCATTTACTTATCCAGAATAAAATTTCTGAACCAGAGAAATGATCATAGAATTAATTTTGGAATCTTCAGGTCCACTCTGAATTGCCATGGGCTAAAAGTCTGTTGATCATCTTGCTTCCCCAGGCCCGTACTTTTATTGCAGGGCCACTTATATTTCAAACCTGCTTCATTCAGCATTAGTTCTAATCCACCGTTCAGGAGCCTTTGCAATGTTCATTTCCTTTTCTGCAATATGCAGTTGTCCTGTTCAGAAGTCACGTGTCCCTTTTCCAGAGGATGCAAGGAAGATTACCAGTGTGAGTTTCTGCTAGTGCTTCTGGGTCCCTCCTGCAGGTTGTCTGACAAGATTCTTATGCTGGGTGTTCTGGGTGTGTAACCTGGCTCAAGTCTGGGAATTGTCTGAGTTGCTGTGGTTCTCTGTACTCTTGACTTAAGGTAGGTCTTTAAAGTTTCTCTGAAATATTTCTGCTTATGTAGTTACAATAAAAATTTAATAAACTTCCTCTCTATTTCTGTCTGGAAATATCATACTTGGCCATGCATAAATGTCTACACAAGGCACAGTCTCCACCATTCTTTACATTATGCTGTCCTATAGAATCTTTGAACTAACAACTAATTTTTCCTTCCTTACATTGTTTTTGGTTTTTTTTTTTCCTTACATTGTTAAGAGATGTTTTGTTCAAGCAGCCAGCATACTCATATTACTTAGTCTTCCTAACAAAATCAAAATTATTCAGTGTACATTCACTTAAATGGTTTCATCTCAGAAGAGAAGAACTGGGATAATCTATTGGATCAATATTACCTCTATTTAATGTTTACAGTTTCAGAGTATCAGTACTGCCTATAACATAAGAAGGAGAAAATGTTCCTACTTTAATTTTCATTAACTTATACAGCCACTTGCACAAACCCTAATTAAATTAATGAAAACATCTTCAACTTTCTGTTTCACCTATCATATCTGAAACTAACTTACATATTCTAAAATTTCTAGGGAAGAACTGAAGTAAGGATGGGTGGGGCGAGCAGGCTCTCTGAGCTGGCTGAGCAGGCTCCCCCAGCCCCATGCACCTTGCACCCAGACAGCGAGTTCTCCAGGAGCAGCAGGGCTCATGGGTTTGAGTCTGTGCTGGACGCATACCACCACGATACCCAGCTGAAACGCATGCACAGAGCCAGGAACTTCCCATCTAATCCCGGAGGGCAGAATGGGTGAACAAGGACCCCGCAGACATTACAGACTGACTCACTGTGGTGGCAGAGAGGAGATCCAGACTGAGTGGCCCAGGGAATTCTCCACCTGGGGGTTGGGAAAGCAGGCTCTCTTAGCCAGATGAGCAGACTCTCTGAGCCCCATGCACCCTGTGCAAGAGAGCAAGTACTCTGGGAGCTGCAGGGCCCGTGGATTCAAATCTGTGCTTTGCCTTTGCCCAGACCCTCCAGTGAGTGGAAGGCTGGGGAAGTCTGTGACTGCTACCCATCTAGGCTGAGTCTGGTTCCTGTATGTGTCCTGAACTGAGTGGAGACATAGATTTAGGTGGTTCACAAACTGTAGACCTTGCAGTTTGTGCCGAATTATGCCTATACCCTAAACTGCTGGGAGACATAGGTCCACTGGAGCGGGATTGTCACAACAGTGCAACCTGAGTCAGGTCGTGCACGTGAACTGAACTGCAAGGGGATGCTGGACCAGAAGGTCGGCCATCAACTGACACAAGTGCCTGCCTCTGAAAATGGGGATAACTAGATACAAATCAAAAGCTGCCGGGAAACCCAAGGCGAAGTAGAGCTACTCAGAGGTCACCCAGAGGCAAACCTGAACAACAGGAAAAACAGGAACACTAGTGGCCTTGGATGTGCAGCTACTGAA
>NW_004955634.1:36057-47531 GCF_000276665.1 Chinchilla lanigera
AAAAAAAAATCTTACTTGCAACAGGAACCCAGAAAAAATCAGGAAAACCTATGCTTTTGCAGACGCTGTCAACTTCAAGAATTATGAAAATGGTTAAGGAAGGTCCCCCCAAACTTGTTAGGGGAAAACAATAAGAGGAAGAGATTCCAATCATAAATATATATATGCACCAAATACAGCAGCAGCCAACTGTATAAAACAATTATTAATAGACATGAAAAGTCAAATAAGAAATAAATAATGTAATGGGAGATCTCCATACCAAGCTTTCTAAAAGAAATAGATCAACACCATGACCAAGTCAGTTTTATACCAGAAATGCAGGGATGGCTCAATATTTGCAAATAATTTAATGTTATACACCATATAAATAGAGTCAAAAACCAAAACCACATGAGCATCTCAATAACTGCAGAAAAAGCTTTCAATAATATCCAACATGCATTCATGATAAAAGAAAACTCCACAGAAAATAGAAATAGATGGTCTTTACCTGTCTGATAAAAGCCATCTATGTAAAACCAACAGCCAACATTATACTAATGGACAAAAACTGAAAGCTTTTAATTTAAAATCAGGAAGAAGACAAGGATGACCACTGTCACCACTCTTGTTCAACATAGTTCTGGAAACATTAGCCAGAGCAATTAGACAACAGAGACAAATAAAAGGAATAAGGACAGGAAAGGGAAAAGTAAAATTATCACTATTTGCAGAAAACATATTTACAAGGAAGACCCCAAAAACTCCACAAGCAGACTCCTTGAATTAATTTTCAAAGTCACCAGTGTAGCTGGATACAAAGTCAACACTGAAAATTCAATAGCATTTCAATACACAAACAACAAACAGACTGAGAGAGAAATTAAGGAAACCATACCTTTCATAATAACATCCAAGATACTGAAATATTTAGGAAGCCATCTAACAAAAGAAGTAAAAGATCTATTCCACGAAAACTACAATACTATGAAAAAAGCGATCAAGGAGGATTGCATAAATAGAAAAACATTCCTTGCTCATGGATAGGAAGAACCAACATTGTGAAAATGGCATACTACCAAACTTCCTGGACAGATTCAATGCAATTCCAATTCAACTGCCTTTAGCATACCTCACAGATCTAGAGAAAACATTCCTTAAATTAATCTGGAACAAGAAGAGACCCAGAATAGCAAAACCAATCCTGGGCAACAAAGAAAAGTCCAATGGAATCACAATCCCTGACCTGAAATTATACTACAATACTAGGGTAACAAAATCAACATGGTATTGGCTAAAAAACAGAACAGAAGATCAATGGAATAGACTAGAAGAAACAGACACAACCACAAACACACTCAGCTACCTGATCCTTGATAAAAGGGCAAAATAAACTCACTGGAAGAATGATAGCCTCTTTAAGAAATGATTGGAAAAATTGGTCAGTCACCTGCCAGAGACTGAAAATAGACCCAAGTCAATCACATGCACCAAACTCAAGTGAAAATGGATCACAGATCTCAATATTAAAACAGAAACACTAAGTCCATTGGAAGAGAAAGTAGGTAAAAACCTTGAAGATATAGGGGTAGGCAGAGAGTTCATGAACAAAAAACAAACCACCCATGAAATACTTCAAAGAATCAGCAACAAGGATTTCATCCTACTGAAAAGTTTCTGCACATGTAAAGAAATCACCAGCAGGGTAAAAAGAAAACCCACAAACTAGGAGAAAATTTTAGCTGACTGTCCCTTGGACAAAGGTCTTCTATCTAGAATATAAAAATTAAAAAACATCAGCACCTCCAAATTCAAACACCCAATCCAAAAACGGGCAGCTGAGATGAATACCCTCTTCTTAGATAATGAAACACAAATGGCAAGTAAACATATGAGAAAATGCTCAACATCATTAGTCATTCGAGAAAGAAAATTAAAACAATATTGAGATTTCATCTCACCCCCGTAAGAAGGGCTAGCATTAAGTAATTAACCAATAACAAATGCTGGTAAGGCTGTGGAGATTTACGAACCCTTCTCCACTGCTGGTGGGAATGCAGACTGGTGAAATCACTGTGAAAATCAGTTTAGAGATTCCTCAGAAAATTAGGTCTAGAGGTCCCATTCGACCCTGTTATCTCCTTTTGACTATTTTCCCAGAAGATCTGAAAATATCATCTCACAGCGACCTATGTGCACCCATGTTTATAGTGCCACAATTTGTAATTGCTAAATTGTGGAAGCAACCCAAATATCCATCCACTGAGGAATGAATAAACAAATTGTGGTACTTTTATATAATGGAATATTACTCAACTATAAAGAAAGATAAACTCGAGACTTTAACAGGTAAATGGTCACAACTAGAGACCATACTCATAAATGAAATAAACTAGACCTCCATGTGTAAGCAACGTATTATCTCAGTAGTGTAAGAACCTAAAAGAATGAAGAAAAATTAGGAGGTATGATAGACATTGTGAAAAGAAGGAAAAATGCTCAGAAGTAAAGGGATACTAGGTGGTGGGAAAAGAAGGGGAAATTATGTTTGTATATACAGGATAGCTAATATAGTTGTACAACTGTCTTCTATTGTTTAACTGTAAGGAACAGTTAATGATTACTTGTCTGATCAGTCTTGCATGTCTCTATTTGTTTTCCTGAGATAATACTTTGAACATATCAGTACATAATACAACAACCATTGTTAATTTCCTCCAACTTTTTCTGTAACTCTTTACTGTTTGTAATGTTCTTATGCTGTTTTATAAATGCATGTCTGTTTGTTGATATGTTTTCCTATTTTGTTTTTTTAAATAAATTAAAATAAAAATGAAACACTTCAGAGAATGGGTGCCTTGGCTAGAGACCTCCACCGGAAGACATATAGAAGTGGATCATCTCCATAATTGGATGATGTGGCTTGGGCAAATTCATAACAGGCCGTGTCATGGTAAAGTTCTTGTCTAAAAAATCAAGCATGTCTCTGAACACTGGAGGAAGCCCAGTCCAAGTCACTTGAGAGGGCAGGTCATGAGAATTTTCTAAAGCAAAATGAAACTGCGAGTCTGTATGTAAAGAAAAACAAAAGGGGGCATCCTCTAAACTAACACTGAAAACCAACTTGTATATTTCAGAGATGGAGAAAGGGGAGGACCACGGGGTGAATTTGCACAGTGGCCTCATGGCCCAATCTAACGTTCCGTAACAACTTCCACTTCCCATTGGGTTTTTGAACATCCAAGGTTGGAGTGATGCACAGGTTGTGACAATGCCAAAATGCGTAGGCCTTTAACCATTAAGTTACTGATTATAAGCAATAGTTCCCTTTTAACTCCAGCATTGGGGGGTATTCTCTAATGTAAAGAAAAACGCTAGCACTCTTGAGGTGTATTTGCACAGGGACACCTCTTATTGCACTACCTATTCTACCTTTAGTTGCCCATAATTCAGTATTTACTACTGTGTCTTCAAGGAGAAAGCTGCATACCTGACCTGGGTGCATGATTGTTACAGTATATAAGCAAGCTAAATATCTCTCCTAGTGAGAGGAACTGGATTTTCTGGTATAATTAAAGGGAATGAGTACAGAGAAATCTATCCCATTTCCAGCCTAAATGTTTGAGAAATAGCACGCTACCTCCTCTCCCATGACTCATTTCACTTAAGTATGATGGCTGCAAGGAACGCCAGGTTTGAAAAGAAAGACCAAGAGATTTTTACCAGTGTCCAAATTAGGGTGCTTTCCCTCAGTGGTCAGCATTACCTGGGGCTCTTCAAGGAGTTGACAGTCTGGCCAGAAGGCAAAGGTAGAGAATGCCCAGGAGCACTTCAGTTTGAAGGACAAGCTGGTAAGATGAGTCTGAACCCTGGGGCCTCTGTCTCATGTGGCACTGCAGCTTCCAGTGGTCACCTTTGCAATCAGGTGGGGCTCAGGGGCCTCTTGTTGTGATGATACTTATCACTGTCCTACAAAAGCCATCTTGTACCATAGCTTTCCAAATGCTTAGATTTAGACTTTATTCCTTTTAAGGCCACAAACAAGACAGATATTTCCTCTTGGCCTCATTGTTATTTCCCCTTGGCCTATTCCTTTTCCTCATTATAAAGTACTCAGGAAGCAATACTAGCTAATGTGAGCTATCTGAAGCAAAAAGCATATTTTTGGCTTTTCCTAAAATCTAGAGCTGACTTTTAAAATGAAAATGTCTTTAAAAATCTGTCTTTCTCTTGCATTAAGAGCCAGAGATGTATATTTTATCAATGGCTTTTGAAAATGATCTCCAAAGGCAGAGGTATTCTCATCTTTCAACTGATGAATACTTGACAATTTAAAACAATTGAAGGGCTTAGTTTTTCTCCTTTGTAGACCTCCATGAATCTATCTCTGAAGATGTCTCCTGTTCCAATCTCCAGCATGATTGCTGCACCACTAGGGATCCACTGCAGGGACTGGTAGCACTCTCGTAGGAACTAGCTGTTCCCATGGCTGTCTCTATTCTGACCTTCTAAAACTAACAATATGATATTCATTTCCAAATGTAACACCAGCTTGTAGTGCTGTTTCTCTCAATAGAAGTCAATCATTAGCCGAGCATTGTGGCACATGCCTGCAATCCCAGCACTTGAGAAGCTCAGGCAGGAGGAACTTTGCAAGTTTGAAGCTAGCCTGGGCTACAAAGTGAGCTCAAGGTTAGGCTGAAATGCATAGAAAGACCCTGTCTCAAACAGACAAAAACAAAACAAAACAAACTCAATCATTTATTTAAGAGGAACATTCCATCTTTTCAGCATCCTTCCATTCCATAGGCCTCAGAGTACTTCCCAATGTTGTCTGAAAATCTTCCCAGATCTTGATTTCATCTGTTTGAGGTCACTAAGAGAAAAGGACACAAGGATATGGATGTGATCCAATATGCCATTAACTTCTTCGAAGGGACACAGTCCTGGAAGGGCTTGAAAACAATCAATAAAGGATGCAGATAGCCCAGAAGACACTTCTGTTATCAGTATCTTCTCTGTACAATGCAATGGGCAATTGGGAGAACTTCAGATTCACTAACAGTGGATGAGCTTTTGACTTAGGTTGCCTTAGAAACATTGTCCTTGAGATCCAAAGGACAAGGGAAAGGAGCCACAAGTGCAGTGATGATGGATGCATCCAATTGTGCCTTAAAGGCCACAGAAGTCTTGCTTTTTTGGTGGTGAAGATATATATTTTGAGCACAAGTTAGGATTATCTCCATACAGACAGTCTGAACTGTCTTTAATGAGCTAATTCTGAACATTTTCCCTCTATTTACAGTATAATTGTAGTCATGAAGTAGTATCACCATCAGTACCCAACACTGCATTTCATGTGGCTCTAAGAGGTAAGATAGGTATGCATGGATGGGTGCAGAAAAATAATAAACATTTCTTTCCCAATATATCACAGTCAAACAATTTCCACTGCTTAAGAATATATTCCAGGCTAAGGCTTGGACAGCTTAGGGACCTCTGCGACCATTCCCTGCCTAGGACCCACAACCTCACATGAGCTGAGCTTAACCACACACAGCTCCAGGAGGCTCAGTGACCATGCCACACACCCCCATCAAACTGTTGGGAGCCATGCTGAGCCCTGGACAGCTTCAGGAGGTTTGACATCCATGACTGCACCCCTCTCCCACCAGCATGGGAACCAGGTTGAGCCCCAGACAGCCTGGGGGGCGTTGATGACCACACCCTCACAGCCCACAACAGTGTGGGAGCTGGGATGAGACACTGACAACTTCAGGAGTCTCAGTAACCACACCCAGAATACCTCCACTATACACAGGAGCTGGATTGACAGCTTGGAAGCTCTGCAAGCTGTCCCTCCACCCCCTCACCAGAGTGGGAGACAATTGACAACAGAAAACTTCAGGAGTATCAGCACCCACACACCACCCTTGCACACAATCACAAAAGCCACACTGAGCACCAGGGAACATGGCACCTCACCTGTGCCAGTCCCATACAATTGTGGGAGAGAGGCTGAGCACAGGTAACCTCCTGAACTTCAAAAATGAAAAAATGAAGCAACAAATTGCAATCTCAGCTTTACACTCCACCCAGAACAAGTCCAGAAGACATCAATACAGAAGAGTTTTTAAGTCATACACCTTACATTTCTGAAAGGATAACAACTGAAATAAACAAACTACTCCATCAGGCCATAGAAGACATGAGATCAGAAAAAATCTCTCAGGTAAAAAAAGAAAGGACAATAACAATAATGAAAGAATTGCACAGTACATTTAAGACACAGATAAAGAAATAGAAGAACACAGAAAAATGATGGTAACCTTCAATAAATAACACAGGAAATAATCAGAATGCATAAAACAGATTCAAACAGATATACAGGATATTAAAAATTTCATTGAAAGCTCGCAAAACCTCTTCAATGAAGCTCAAGATAGACTTTCATTTCAGAGCCCCAAGAAATACTCGACAACTACATTCATCTGCTACCACTGCTGAAAGCCTGGCCACCTCAAGAGGAACTGCCCTAAGAACCCCCCCTCCCCAGGCCATTCCCTGAATGCAAAGATGACCACTGGAGATCGGTCTACCCTCTGAAATAGAGGCACCAGAGTTCAGACCCATCTTACAAGTGAGTCCAATAGGAATGAGGGGGCCTGGAGCATACTCTGCCTTCTCCCTCTGGCCAGACTGTCATCTCCATGGAGGAGCCCCAGGCAATCATGACTATGGAGGAACAACAAAACAGCCTGTTGCACACCTCAGTGAAAAGAGTCACTGGTGAGGAGGTAATATAGTATTTTACACAATCCTTAGGCTGTAAACACTTTTTAGATCTTTCTTGTATATCTTTGTTTTCCTGAGAAACCAGTTTGAAGATATCACCATGTATTACAGCAGCCATTGATATTTTCCTATTAATCTGTCCATAGCTCTGTAGTGTTTGTATTCTTCCTATGCTATTTTGTAAATGGAGGTATGTTTATTACTATTTGTTTCCTACAACAACCATTGAGAATAGTCAGTGATTATTCAATTGGTCACTCATATATAGCTCTATTTATTTTCCTTAGAAACCACTTTGAAGATACCAAAATATAGTATATCAACCATTGATGACCTCTTACCACTTTTGTCTGTGACTCACTATTATTTGTCTATTTGTTTTCCTGAGGAACTCTCTTGAAGGTAACAATATGTAAAACAACAACCACTGATAATTTCCTACCACTTTGTCTGTAATTCAGTAAGCCCTCATATTACTGTGTTATCCTTCTTTTACTCTTTAAAATAATAATAAGGAAAGATAGACTTTCAGAACTTGAAGACAGCATTCCATCTAACAATTGTGAAAGGAAAGATCTCATAAAAATAACAAGGAACCAGGAAATAATAATTCAACAGCTGCAAGATGATACAAAGAAAAACAATGTATGGTTAAGCGGTCAGTGAAAGAAGGATTTAACAAATGACATAAAAAGACTGTTTGCAAAAGTAATAGCAGAAAATTTCCCAAGCATGGAAAACAAAATCTGACATACAGTCAAATGAGGCATACAGAAATCCAATTAGCCATAACCAAAATAAACCTATATCCAGACATACAATATTCAAGATCCCAGAAATTCAGCAGAAGAACAGAATGTTAAAAGCTGTTAGAGAACAGAAACAGATCACCTACAAAGGAAAGCCCATTGGAATCATGACAGGTTGCTCAACACAAACCATCAAAGCAAGACA
Organism: Chinchilla lanigera; assembly: GCF_000276665.1. Taxonomy (NCBI): domain Eukaryota; kingdom Metazoa; phylum Chordata; class Mammalia; order Rodentia; family Chinchillidae; genus Chinchilla; species Chinchilla lanigera. The sequence continues at coordinate 43,789 of NW_004955634.1, forward strand.
AGTTTCAACTGAAGTATATGAAGTCCTGAAAGAAAACAACTTCAAATCCAGATTAATATAACCTGCAGAATGATTCTTCAAAATTAATGGAAAAGAAGTATTTCCAAGATAAGGAACAACTGAAGAAATTTCTGAGTGCCAAATGAACACTACAAAAAGAGACAAAGATATTCTAGAAAGAGATAAAAATGACCACAATATAGGACAACAATAGAAAGGAAACACCAAGAACAGCAAGCAATTAAGCACAAGAGAGAAGAAGGACGCAACAAGAATATAACAGGACAAACATAAGCCAATACAAATCAGTTATAACCATCAATGTAAATGGCCAAAATTCACCAACGAAAGGAACAGACTTGCAGAGTGGATCAAGAAACAAAATCCAACAATATTCTGTATACAAGAGACACATTTAACTGAAAAGGAAACTCATAGACTCAAAGTAGAAAGATGGAAAATAAGTACTCGATACCAAAAGAACCCAGAAAAAAACCAGGGTAGCTATTCTGTTTGCAGACAATGTGAACTTCAAACCAAGAATAATCAAAAGAGATAAACAAGGTCACTATAACTTATAGGGGAAAACTGCAAGAAGAAGAAGAGAAAACAATCATAAAAATCTACAGACCAAACACAAGAGCATCCAATTATATGACAAATTTTAACACGTGAAAAATCAAATAAGCAATAATACAACTGTCTTGGTTTCTTTTCTCTCCTTGCTGAGACAAATAACTGATACTCAGAATAAAGGAAGGAAATACTTATTTAGCTCACATTTTTGTGGAGGTTTCAGTCCATACTAAGCTGGCTCCAAGGCAGAGTGGCACAGACAAGAGGGCAGTAGTTCATGGTGTCAGAAAATAGCAAAAAAAAAACACCATGAAAGGGGGGGAGGATGGCAAGCAGTCTCTTTCCCTCCCTTACACTGTATACAAAGCACTCAGCCCAGGGCATGTGTAACATTCACATTCATAATTCCAACACTGGACCAGAGATTAATCATAAATATAGAAGGATGCCTCATGACTGCATAGAGATTTTGGGTAACGTGCAGACAGAAACCATAACAACAACCAAAAGAGGATACCTGAATTCCCATTTGTCACAAAGCAATAGAAAAACTAGTCACAAAATCAGCAAAGAAACAACAGACTGAAACCAAACTAGTGAGCAAATGGATTTAGTAGACCCTCCTCAATGAGGTACTATCAAAAAGAATTTAATAAATCTTCAAAAAGATTACACAGCAGGACCAGGTGGCATTTATCCCAGGAATGCAGGGATGGCTCAACATACACAAACCAACAAATGTATTCCACCATATGAACTATGACATAGAAAAAAATCACATGATCATCCCAATAGATGCAGAAAGGTTTTGATAGTGTCCAACACTCATTCATTATAAAAACCGTACAGAAAATTGGAATAGATGGGCTTTATCTTACTCTGATAAAAGACATCTATGACAAACCAATGACCAACATCTTACTCAATGGACAAACATTGAAAACTTTGGCTTTAAAATCAGGAACAAGACAAAGATGTCCAATATCACCGCTCCTTTTCAACATAGTTCTGGAAAGATTAGCTGGACCAATTAGACAAGAGAGAGAAATAAAACGAATAAGGATAGGAAAGGAAGAATTTAAATGATCATTATTTGCAACTGATATGAAACTCTACATAGAAGACCACAAAAACTCCCCCAAAGGACTCCTAGAGATAATAACCAAATTCAGCTGCATGGCTGGATACAAAGTCAACACTCAAAAATCAATAACATTTTGTGCACAAACAATGAACTTATTGAGAGACAAATTAGGCAAAACACACCCTTTAAAATAGCATCCCAAAAAATGCAATACATAGGAATTAATCTAACAAAGGAAGTAAAAGATTTATATATTGGAAATTACAATACTCTGAAAAAGCACATTGAAGAGGATATCAGAAAATGGAAAGATATTCCTTGCTTATACATAGAAAAACTGACATAGTGAAAATGGTCATATTTCCAAAAATTGCTATAAAGATTTAATTCAATACTGATCAAAATACCAGTAGCATACCTCACAAAAATAGAGAAAATACTCCTAATATTCATCTGGAGCCACAAGAAACCTAGAACAGCAAAAAGCAATCTTGGGCAGCAAAGACAAGTCAGGAGGCATCACAATTCTTGACTTGAAATTATACTACCAAATTACTGTGATAAAAGCGGCATTGTACTGACAAGAAAATACACCTGAAAAGCAGTGAAACAGGATAAAGAGTGCAGACACAACTGCAGAGATATTAGGCCACCTTATCTTTGACTAAGGAGTCAAACATTTTCATGGGAGGAGAGTTAGGCACTTTAATGTGTGGTGCTGGAGAAATAGGCATTCCACACACTGAAAACTGAAAATAGACCCATGTCAATCATCATGCACTAAACTAACCTCACAATGGATCAAAGGTTTAAATACTCAAGCAGAAACACTAAATTTCCAGGAAGAAAATTAGGTCAAAATCTGGAAGATATAGAGATATGTACAGTCTTGATGAACACAACCCAAACTGCACGGGAAACACTTCAAGGAATCAACAACTGTAATCTCATCCTATTAAAAAGCTTATGTACTTCAAAAGAAATCACCAATAGAGTTAAAAACAGCCCTCAGAGTTGGAAAATATTTTAGCTAACTGACCCTACGGACAAAGGGCTTATATGGAGAACATTTGAAGAATTAAAAAGCTCAGAGCCTCCAAATCCAAAGACCCAACACAAAAATGGGCATCTGACATGAATACATGCTTCTCACATGAAGAAATTCAAATGGGAAATAAATCAATAAAAAGTGTCCAACATCATTAGTCATTTGAGAGACATCAATTAAAACAACAGATTTCATCTCACCTCAATAACAATAGCTACCATCAAGAAATCAACCAACAATTGCTGGAGGGGCTGTGGGGAAAAAAAAACCCTTGTCCACCGTTGGTGTCAACATAGAGTGGTGCAATCACACTGCAAATCAATTTAGAAATTCCTCAAAAAGCTAGATTTAGAGGTCCCTTTTAACCTAGCCATTCTCCTCCTGGGTATGTTCCCAGAAGAATTTAAAACATTGCACCACAGTGATATACACTCACTCATGTTTACAGCAGCACAATTTATCATAGCAAAACCTTGGAAACAACACAAATTCCCATCAACTGAGTAGCGGATTTAACAATTATAGTACTTTTATACAATACAATACTACACAGCTCTAAAGAAAAGATAGATTCAAGATTATTATAGGTAAATGGATGTAACTAGAGACTGTACTCACAAATGCAATAAGTCAGATCTGCATGTGTAAACACTATATACTCTCCATAGTGTAAGAACCAGAAACAGTAAATAAACTGAAAGGTACAATAGGTATTGCAAAAGGGAAAGAAACTGCCTAATAGGAAGGAACAATTTTACAAGTCGCAGTTTGAGTCCGTGCTTTGCTCACACAGCCACGGTTCAAAGCTGAAACTTGAGGACAGAGCCAGGTATTTCCCACCTTCTTCCTGAGGGCAGAGCGAGCTACCCAGGACCCAGCCGCCATTACAGACTGAGTTCTCTCCCCTCCCTGCACCCGGGGCAGAGAGGAGGTCCTCACTCAGAAGCCCCAGGGACTTCTCTGGCTGGGGAAGGGGCATATAGCCTCTCCCAGCCCTGTGCACCCTCTGCACAGTGAGCAAGTGCTCCGGGAGCT
>NW_004955634.1:49294-50147 GCF_000276665.1 Chinchilla lanigera
TGGATTAAAAAACAAAATCCAACTATCTGCTGTAAACAGGAAATGCATTTCACTGAAAAGGAAATCCACAGACTAAAAGTCAAAGGATGGAAAACAATCCTCCATGAAAAAGGAACCCAGAAAAAAGCAAGGGTAGCTATTCTGTTCGCCCACAATGTAAACTTCAAACCAACAACAATCCAAAGATATAAAGAAGGTCACTACATACTAGTCAGAGAAAACTGCAAGAGGATGAGATGACAATCATAAACATGCATGCATCAAATATCGCAGCTCCAAATTTTATAAGACAAATCCTAACAGGCATGGAAATCCATTTAATTAATAACATTACTGTAAGAGGGGACCTCAACACCCCATTAACATAAAGAGATAGGGTCCCTAGCTCACTGCGCCGAGAGAACGAATACCCCAGGAGCTGCAGGGCTTGTGGGTTCGAGTCTGTGCTGGACACACACCCCCACGATTCCCAGCTGAAATGCGTGGAGAGAGCCAGGAATTTTCCACCTAATCCCTGAGGGTGGAACGAGCAAACAAGGATCCTGCAGACATTACAGACTGAGTCGCTGGTGCAGCACCAAGGAGGTTTGGACTAAGAGGCCCTCGGGACTTCTCTGGCTCGGGGCTGGGCGAGTAGAATCTCTGAACTGGGGGAGCAGACTCTCTGAGCCTCACACACCCTGTGCTAAGAGACTGAGTATTCCGGAAGCTGCAGGAGTCGTGGATTTGAGTCTGTCCTTTACCTTTGCCCAGACCCTCAAGCGAGACGAAGGCTGGTGAAGTCTGTGACTGCCACCCATCTGGGCTGCATCTGGTTCCTGCATGTGTCCTGAACTGACTGGAGACATAGATT
>NW_004955634.1:50584-51662 GCF_000276665.1 Chinchilla lanigera
ATGACAAGAATAATGAAGGAAATGCTCAAAAAGTCTGAAGAATAAATCAATAAGAAAATAGAAGAACAAAGGCAAGAGTCAGAAGCATTCAAAGGAAAATATAGAAATGACTTAGAACACATAAACCAGATTCTAAGAGACTTCCAGGAAAACAAAGCTGCCACTGAAAGCTACCAAAGCCACTTGAATGAAGCTGAAGATAGAAGCTCAGACCTTGAAGACAGCATGGCAGCTAGCGACCGTGAAATACCAGACCTCATAAAATCAGGAAAGATCCAGGAAAAGTCAATTCAACAGCTGCAAGATGGGGCAAAGAGGAATAATGTATGAATTATAGGAGCCAATGAAAGAGCAGGAAGCAACACGACTGACATAAAAAGATTATTTGCAGAAATAACAGCATAAAATTTCCCAAAAATGGAAACAGAACCTGATGTACAGGATAAGGAGGCATTTAGTACTCCAAACAACCACAACCAAAATGAAACTACACTCAGACATATAATAGTCAAGTTCTCAGATCTCCAGCAAAAGAACAGAATATTAAAAGCTGCTAGAGAAAAGAAACAGATTACCTATAAAGGGGAGCCCATCAGAATCACAGCAGACATCTCAGCCATCAAATAGAGAGGAGATTGGAGTGAAATGTTACAGGCCCTGAGACAGAACAGCTTCCAACCAAGACTGATGTATTCTGTCAAATTATCTCTCAAAGTCAACGGAGAGATAAAATACTTTCACGACAAAGAACAACTGAAGAACTTCATGAGTGCCAGGCCAGCATTAAAAAGGGTACAAAAAGATATTCTGGACAGGAGAAAGTATGACCACAATTTCAAAAACAACACTAGGAATCAAAGGTCAAGAAGAACAAATAAACAGGTAGAAAAAGTAGGACATCAGTGGAAGTAAATAACATGACAATGATGAATGAATAATATCTTTTCTAACTATAAATGTTAATGGCCTCAATTCTCCAGTCAAAAGAAACACACTGGTAGAGTGGATTAAAAAACAAAATCCAACAATGTGCTGTATACAGGAAACATATTTCACTGAAAAGGAAACCCACAGACTA
>NW_004955634.1:54622-65387 GCF_000276665.1 Chinchilla lanigera
GCTTCTATGTAGAACATAGAAAGAATTAAAAAATTTCAGCCCCTCCAAATTCAAAGACCCAATCCACAAATGGGCCGCTGAGATGAGTACACACTTCTCAGACAAGGAGATACAAATGGCAAACAAATGTATGAGAAAATGTTCAACATCATTAGTCATTCAAAAAATGCAAATTAAAACAACACTGAGATTCCACCTTACCCCAGCAACAATGGCTAGCATTAAGAAGTCAACCAATAACGAATGCTGGTGAGGCTGTGGAGAAAGAGGAACTCTTCTCAAGGGCTGGTGGGAATGCAGACTGGTGAAACCACTGTGGAAATCAGTTTGGAGATTCTTCTGGAAACTGGATGTAGAGGTCCCATTGATCCCAGCTATCGCCCTGCTGGGTATTTTCCCAAAAGATCTAAAAACATCATATCACAACGATATACTGGCACCTATTTTCATAGCTTCACAATTTGTAGTTGATAAATGGTAGAAGGAACCCAAAAGTTCATCCACTGAGGATTGGGTGAGAAAATTGTGGTACTTTTATAGAATGGAATATTACTCAGTGATAAAGATAATCTCGAGGATTTTACAGGTAAATGGTCACAACTAGAGACCATACTCATAAGTGAAATAAAGCAAACATATATGTGCAAGCACCGCATTGTTTCTCTAGTGTAAAGCCTGAAAGAGTTAATTTAAACTAGGAGATATGACAGACATTGTGAATTGATAGGAAAGCACTCAAAGGTAAAGGGAAACTGGGATATGGGAAAAGAGAAGGGAAAGAAGGAGAAAGTTTATATGTATGTATACTCAGGATAGTTAACACGGCTGTTCTACTGTCTTGTATTTTTTGCTGAAAGAAACTGTCAATGAGGCCTTGGTTGATCACCTTTGTATGTGTGTATGTTTTCATGGGAAACTACTTTGAAGATATCAATATGTAATACAACAACCATTGTTAATTGCCTACAAATTCCTTTGTAACTCTGTGTTGTCTGTACTGCTCTTTTGCTATTTTGCAAAAGGATGTCTGTCTGTTAATGTTTTCCCCCTTTTATTTTTAAAATTGAATAAAAGGAAGGAGCAGTTTTGATGAGCAAAAGGAGTGGTGATATTCGCTAAGATTATAGTACTACTAATTTCTATTGGTAAATTGAAAGCAACAGTAAGTGTTTAATTGATCAAACTTGCATACCTAAGTCTGGTAGTATGCGCAGCTACTTTGAAGATAACAATAGGTAATACAACAACCATTTTTGATTTCATATCATCTTGCTTTGAAATTCAGCATCATTTTTATACTTTTTTTGTTACTTTGTGTTTGTCTTTGTTTTGATATTCTCTTTTTGTTCTTTTCCTTAAAATCACTTTTAAAACAAATTATGGCATTCATATCTCTGAGGGACAAATGAGAGAGTAGGCTACGTCATGGAAGTTGGCAGGAAAGTGACCTGTAACCTTCAGTCATGAAGAACTGGAACAAAGGCTACATGGCAGCATGTAACCTGGAAATTACAAAGTCCTGAATGGAGGCTGAACAGTACGAGGTGAACAGTCAGTCAGAGCTGGGATGCCTGAGCAGAGCAACTTCCGGCAAAGGAGATCTAAGAGAGTAAGAAAGATGGTACCTACTGACTTTGTACCATGGCCATCTTCCTGTTCTGTTTCCAAAGGGCCCCACCCTGCACTCAGAACCTACCTTCCATTTTCATGTATTTCTCTTTTTCTCCACCTTTTCCTCTTTTTCTGCTTTTACTTTCCATAGAAGCTCCTTTTTCTTTTCTTACTTTAAGTAAAAGTTATCTCTACTGGTTCACCGTTTGGCCCAGCTCATTCTTCAGGTGGGACAGAAAGAGCCTGCAACCTTTGAACACCTGGGCCTCTGGCAACAGCATTACTCTTCCTAATGGTTATGATGCAAGAGTTTCCCATTGGATCTGCAGCAGATGGCTGATGTTCAGCAGCGTGTGGAAAGAACCCTGGAGACTACAGAGCTGCAGGGTGCACAGCAGAATGAAGCCAGATCACTACATTTAACAAGATTATAATGACAAGTGTCTCCTCTGGCAAAGGTCCTGGAGAATCTTAAGACTGACTGAAAAGCTACACATCTGGCCCAGAGACGAGGTCAATTTTAACCCTGTCAGCAAGGGGAAGCCTATGACAGCATCTCAAAGGCCAGGGATGTCAGAGCTCTACTATGTCTCCCATCCCTATATTTCATCTCACATAGTGAGAGGAAACAGATCAGGCAAAAAGGGGAGAAAAACCGTTAGAGGAACTGACTGTCTTATGAGCTGTTATATCAATTGAGTGACCACGGTTGGAGGGGAAAATAACAGCAGAATATGAGACAGATTTGCAATATGAATGAACTGGACTTATTAGACCAGAGAGAGTGAAACATACGGAGAGCTTCTCAGATGAAACTAAGATGGAATGCAGCAGAACATGGTAGAAGACATGTGGTGGAGACCTAAGACATGTCACATTTGTGTCCTGGCAATTATGAGAGTGTGTAAATCTTTGCTACTTCTGGCCTTGCTCTTATGGTAGAGCTTGTATTATTTGTCAGTACATGGGGAACATTAGCTCAGAAAACATGGCTGGATTTCATAAAGTATCCTGATAATTAATCATGCTTTATTCTACTGTTAAAAGAACTTACACTTGTGTAATTTGTTGATGTTCAAAACTTGACTCACATTAATTCACTGCAATTCTCAAATAATTTGTTAGTTGCCTTACTTGCAAGGTGAATATCTGCCACTTCAGATTATTTTTGAGAGGATCTTCCCAGTGATGACGGTAGGTTTTCTTTTGGTTTTATACTAAATGGTGAAAAGAAAGTTTGACAAAACAAATTGAAGAATTTTCCAATGCTAAGGAGTCAACTTTTATTTTTTTAAGAGGCAACAATTTACAATCTTACATCCAAAATATTAATAAAAAGACATGAAACTGAAAGGAGCTTTCCAAAGGATTCACTGTTAAGAACAATCTCCATAAAGAAGGAATGAATGTGATCTTAGCATTTATCATATTTGAGAACACTGCACAAAAACAACTTGAGATACTGAGCAATGGCATGGGTATCAGAAAGCAGGCAGCGGAGCAGATTAAAAGTAGTAAACAGGCGAACATCTTCATCAGCGGATTGCAGCGATGGAAAGTCTGTCGAGACAGCATAGTCTACATTCTTTGTGAAGTCAGGATCAAACTGTCACAAAATGAGAAACGTTTGTTACTTCTATTAGTAGATCTTATCTGTGTTTCTTTCATTTGTTCAATTCAGATTTGGGGAGGAGAGATTAATGTACACTTTAGCTAAGGGTATAAGTTTTCATGGATCCTGGCCAGGATATCATGACACTGTTAGCCATCTAAGGCTACCAGAAGAAGACATTTGGCATTTATCTGTCAAACAAGTGATCACTGGGGAAGGATATTCCTTCCCTAATAGAGAAGGGGATGACCACAAATTACCTACTGGAATACACACATGATATTACCAAAGGACACTGGTGAGGCTACCTTCCACTTCCTAATTTATGGAACTTTAACATTTGTTGAATCATTCTTGATGTGCCCTCTGTACTATACATCCTCTGACACATCACCATTATTCTTTTGTTTCCTTGAACTGAATCTATTATCTATATTATATCTATACTGAAGACTAAGACCTCGAAAGGACAGCACTTCATGCTTTAAGATGTAGATGCTCAAGGCAGGATAATAAGAAGATCAGAAGTTTCACATTCCACCAAGGAAATCCACCTTCCATGGTTCCATGAGGAGCAGCTACCTGTTTATAGTTCCTTGGGGTTGGAGTTGCTGGTAATTGAGCTTATGAAAAAGGAAGGTGGCAGAAGCTGCCCTTCGTGATAAGAGCCATGCTGTGGAGGTGGGGAGGTCAGAGTCAAACAAGTGTTGCACTGACTGTGTGAGAGAGGAAGCCAGACATCCCTGTGCCCTCTCTGGGCCTCTGACAAGTGTGAGTGCTCAGAGATGGCAGAGCCCAGTGACCATCAGGGAACCTCTACATGAGTCAGGTGAGGTCAAGCTCTGCCAGGTGCACATCCAGCATAACTGTGAACTCAACGGGGTGAACTTCATGCTACAGAGAACAACTCTTTGTAATGGAAGGTAAAGTGTGTGTGTGTGTGTGTGTGTGTGTGTGTGTGTGTGTGTTACCTTCCTCTTTGTTTTTTTTTGTCATGTACTTGAAGTGTAAGAGAAAATTGAGTGTGCAAGTATCATGATATGAACAGGAATCAATTTGAGAAAACAGGACGAGAAAATGTAACATTATAGAACAAACTGTAACTCAGAAATTAAGTACACAATAATGAGAAAACTACTTAGAATATTTAAGTATTCATTTCACATATTTTGAGGTTAATATACTATTTATATTCATTTTTAAAATAGTCTTTTCTCAGGAAAATGAAAATCTTATAACAGCCCATATGTTCTCAGGACAAACATGAAATATAAAATTTCTTCTTTTGTATAACAAATCATATATTATTCTTAAGACAGTACATTATTTCTGGAAAGTTTAGAAATCTCTTAGTTATTTTCCAATATTACTATTGTCTTATATGAATTAGATATATAGTCAAATACTAATTCAACTTAGGTGTAAGGAATTATTTGGGAAAATTATACAATAAAATCAATTTTCATTTATGAACATCAGGGAAAACAAAACTGATCCTCCCGTTGTATAAATAAGAAAAGGAGGACCATTCTAGGAGACATACATCTCTTCTATTGGGATGACAACCTGAACTAGTGCTTGTGGACACTGCTGATGCACTGGCCTCCTCGGATCCTCTGTGTAGTGGTTGAGGTGGGGGTGCAAACCAGGCTCATTTAAGTTTTGTCCCTACTCCCTTCCTATTCTGTCCACTGGAGCAAAAACAAGAGGGAAAGCACTGAGTAGAATCCCGACACCTGTGTCCTGGGATAATTGAAGGAAAAATTTGTTTTGCAAGTTATCCTCTGAGTTTGCTTCCCAAACAGTATTTATGCACCCACCACAGGAGGATTCACATCCTTAGTAATTTTGTACACAATGCTGTAAGACTGCACTTGTCGACCCAACAAACAGTGAGATGAAATGATCTTGGAATCCTCCCTGTGAATCCCCAAGGCTCCGCTTTGCTTAATAGCAGACTAGGAGATGCAACGTGGAGTTGAAATGTAGAAATGTTATCTTTGCAAAGTGAAAGATTTCCACACATGTCCCAGCACAGAAAGGACCTCTTTAATCAAACACCAAGAAGCATGCCAGGTGCTCACCTGCGTGGCTATGTTCTTTACGAGGTTTTGAAGTTCTCGGTTTTGTCCTGCAATAATGTTGACTTCATCTCTGACGTGGGTACTATGTCCTGGCAGGCGATGTGCTTCATTAGCAAGGTGCAGCAGGAGTTCATTCCACGAGTTCATCAAGCTGATCAAACATCTGAGATCCTCTGTATTCTAAGGGCCATATTTGGAGAAACCACGGAAAAGCAAGTGAGATACACCAGGTTAGTTTCACATTATTTTTGCTCAGAAAAGCTTAACAAAAATATTTCTTTGTCATTCCTGTGGGAACCTGACATTTTTTGTGATAGAGCTTATCAAAAAAGTACACTTTAACCCAGTGAAACTGGTTTTTCTACAACTCAAAAAATACAAATATTCCTAATTGAAATAATTTCTTGAGAGTTGCAATCCAAAACTATCAAGTTAATTTTCCCTCTGAAATTCCATGCTTCTTTGAAATCAAGTTGAATCTGTGTTTATCCAAGAACCAGAAGAGAGAAATTATGTTAAAATATTAGAGCATTGTAAAATATTTAGGGCTTGATATACAAGATTTACTGTCATCAGAGGAGACTCCAGGGTTGGAGCTCTCAGAACCACAAAATTGTACGGTACAGGACAGGCACAGTAGGGGGACATTCAGTTAAAACATAGGGAGAGGCAGGGAGTATTCAAAGGAGAAAAAGTCAGCATTAGAGAAGCAGAAGCTGAAACAGAAGCAGAGCCTTGAAACTACAAGAGATGCCACAGATGGGGCATTGGTCAGTAATGTAGAGAGGTTGCCCGTGCCAGAGTCATTAGAAACCTGTGATAAGAATAGCTCATCTCCATTCCTCACATATGTACACGAGTGTGCAAAGCATTTCCACCTCCCCTGCAGTATAATATATTCAATCCCCAGTGAAAGAGATGGGATAATATACTCTTATCAGCTTGAGCAATTTGTGGATCTAACTCAAAGTAATTAGCATTGGATTTTGCATGTTCTTTATCAATTATACCATGTAATTCTCCTTTCATGTCTTTCCCCATCTTTCTGCACAGATGTGACTACTGTTAACCTTGATTACAGAGCCTCCCAGAGCCTGCAGGAGAGCACTGACTGTGCACTGCTTCAGTTGTTCTGGCAGAGCTGTGAGAGGAACTCACCGGAATCATCGAGTTACGTGTAGTGTCATCAGATTCAAGGATGGTACAAGTGTGGCAAGTATGAATGGTTGCCTGAAAGTAACCATCTGGGCTCTTGGAATAGCGTTTCACCTGAAAAGATCGAGGAAAATTCATTTGTTTAAAATATGAACCCAACATTGATGAAACCATTAAAGAGAATTTAAAAAAAAAATTAAAATTACAAATCCATTGCAAGAATATTAGCAAATTACATGAATGTGTAATTCTTTTAAAGAGAGTAACACAGGAACTGACAATAAAGATCAGTAAACTAGCATGGTTTTCTCTTTTGTCATTACCCCTGTAATCTCACTGTGTTCTTTTAACTTTTCTACGCTCCCACTTCTCTTATTTCTCACACTGCTGTTTTCTCACTCTTCCTAGAAGTTATCATTTGGAATGAAAACACTAAAAATAGCAAAGCTATGAGAGTGTAAGTGTGATAAATATGATAGTCTCTTCTTTGTACTAAAAGCCATTGTGCACATACACTTCTATTTAGCATTGGAATTTGTTGTTTCCTGTGGTTCCAAATTTATTTTCTCTTCCTTAGGTAGATGAAAAATTCTAACATTTCTTTTGATTACACTTTAAGCAACACATCTGTGTCGTGTGAGTTACACCATAAATTCAAAAAAATCTTAATTGTGACAGAATAAGTCATAAAACACTGAAAAATCTTTTAAGAAATTCTAACTAATGAATTGAGATTAATTCTCCAAAGAAATACCTAGACTACTATTAAGCAACAGCAGTGAAAGTTGAAAGTGATTACTATGAAACCTGGGAAGTTTAAAGGTAGCTGTGGTGGAAAAGGAACACATCTACATTTTTATGTGAGTGTAAATTATTGAAACCATTATGGAAATCATTATGAATTTTTTCAAATATCTAATTATGCAAATTCCATTTCACACCCACATTTCCTATCTACTTATGTTCCCAAAAGAGCTGACACAACATATTAAGCTATACATGCATGTCAAAATTTATAACAGCACAATTAATTTATAATAGCCAATTCTTATCAGCATGTATGGAATGGGATAAAGCAAATGACGCATCTGCAAAGAATGAAATGAAATTCAGCTCTAAGATAAGAGAGATTTGAGACACTGATGGAAAAATGAACACACCTTGGAAACTTAGTGTTATCTGAAAGAATTCAGGGACACAAGCTTCAGTAGTACGTTTGAGTTACCAAAGGACAAATAAAGAGCAAAATAAAAGATTGAGAAGAAGCAAGGTGACAGATCTTTTGTAAATGATTAGGGGCCAGGACACAGACAGCCCTTGGAGAGAGGAGGGCAAAGAGTCATAAAAACATTTCAGAAGTGTCATGTAGTGCATCAGTTTCCATCAATGTGTGTAACCGTTACATGTGGCAAGATGAAATAATATAACAGCAACAAAATATGAAAATGGGGGAAAGTTATCTAGAGATAGAGGAAAGGAAGTGGGTAGTGAGAAATCTAATGAAAAGAATCAATATGTGTTAAGTACATGTACCCACTCCCTATGATGAACTCAAGCACCACGCACTGCAGACATGTTCTAATAAACAACACAGAGATAGGAACGGAAAAAAAAACAGGATTGGAGGGTAGGTAACTAAAGAAGGAGGAGTGGGATTAGCAAAAGGTTTGACACATATTAATTTAAATACTGGGACATGTTCTTTTGGAGGACCTTTGTGATACTAAAATCTAGTCTGTTCTCCACCACGTCACTGACCTACAGTATGTCACAGACAACTTTCAGTGTAATTTTCTGAAAAGGAGTGAATGTGTCTCCACATGTTGCATTGCCCTTCTGTTGTGCTTATAGACTCCCGCACTGGAAATCCTATGATAATGTGTCCCAGCTTCATGAGTCTTCCAAGGAGCTGCTGACTTGGGTTTCTTCCCCCTGACATGGAATCAGTTTGGTTTCCTTCCATTTGATGCACCTAACTCATGCAAAGCAGTCCACCTTTCTTGGATATCTGCAGTGCGTTCTGCCAAGGGTGCGAAGGACTGACCCTGCCGGCAAAAGTAGGAAATGAGTGCTCCTCCTATGTCCCAAATTAAGGGTTTATATTAGGGCTTTAAATCTGTAGCAATTATATTAAATCATTTGTAACTATTAAGATTTTGAAAAATATTTTATATCATTATTTTCTTTGACAAGTTGAGATTCCATGAAACTTTCCCTTTCTTCTTCTTCCAGATTTTATTATTTTCTTTTACTTATGAGTAAATGTTATTTGAAACTTGGCAGGTGAGGTCTTCAAATTTTAATTTATGGGAAGGGCAACTGATTGAAATCTCTCAGCAGTGGGAAAAGAGAAGGGAAAGAAGGAGAAATTCTGTATGTATGTATATACAGGATAGATAACATGGTTGTTCTTCTATCTGCTGTTTCTATGCTGAAAGAAACTGTCAATGAGTCTTTGGTTGACCAGTATTGCATGTCTATATCTGTTTTCATGAGAAGCCACTTTGAAGATATCAATATATAATACAACCACCATTGTTAATTCCCTACCACTTTGTTTGGAACTCTGTATTGTCTGTATTGTGCTTGTGATATGTTGTAAAATGTTGTATGTCTGTTAATGTTTCCCTCCTTTTATCCTTAAAATAAAAAAAAAAAAAAAAAAGAAATCTCTCAGCAAGAAGCGACAAAAAATGAGGTACTTACAAAATCGATGAAGAGCTTTTTGGTGTAGAAGTGCATGACAGAAACCTTAGAGACCACGGGAACAAGGAGATGTCCATAGGTCTCCCCACAGTTTTCTTCACACAAGGGAAGGGAGGTCACATCATTGCACAGGAGCAGGCTTGATATGAGCAGCAGCAGGAGGAGGGACCCTGCTTAAAACAAAACACAAGCCACTGGCAGATGGTCTATTTAGCCAGAGTTACCACAATCAGTCCTGGGGAGGAAAGCCTGGTCTCTCCTCATGGCCTAGGATGCATGAAGTGGCAGTGTAATACCTGATATAGGAAAGAACAGACTCCTTCTGCTGTGTACATTTAAGCATAAAGTGGCATACCTTGTTTGGGAAGTGAGGAATTGCTTCTGGGACAGATGAGAAGGGCTGCACTCTCATTTTTCAGCTCTGGAGAAGAATGTGCCTGGACCAGAAACCATCTCCCTGCCCCTGTCCTCCCTCTGCTCCCCTTTAAACACCAGCACAATAACCTGGTTTGCTTCAGTGTCTCTTTCTCTGTCAAACTGCCATTCTGTGCTCCAACATTAGTGCAGCCATGCAGCATGTTGCACCCCCCATCCCATTCCATGCTTTCGCTTTTTGAAGTCAGAGGGGGATCCTGGAGTGGCTGCCATCAGGAAGGAGGGATCTGAGTCCCTCCTTTGCATGCCCACATTCACAGCAACCTTCCAGGAGAACCCTGGTTTATGTCATCAACCCCATGGCGAGAGGCCTGCAAGCTGCTGCATAATGGGTACTTTTTGGACCACTGTCAGGTCCGAGTCTATGAAGCCTCCTTCCTGAGTGCTGGCCATGCTGTGCTGCAGCACAGGCCCTGTGACAAGAAGACTCCGTTTGTTGCTCCTGTAAACCTGCTCATGATTTGTTTCTTAGGTACTGAGGGCTCCAAAAGTCCTGTAAGTCTGTTAGGGTTTTTCCTGAGTAACATATCCAGAAGCCCTGGATTCCTAAAAATGAAGAATAAATAGTCAGAGGTCTAAATACAAAAGATTTCGAGTCCAGCAGCCAATGAGGACAAGAGAAAGAACCCAGCATCTCTTAGAGTCCACCAGGACTGAGCACAAGATGGCCTTGGTCAGTGACAGCCAGCAACAGCAGTGACCAGCAGCTTCCTGTGTCAACTGCTGGTGTCCATCGTTGCCTGGTGACATCAGCACTTCTAGCTAAGATGCACTTTGCAGATTCACGATTTCCTTCTTTACCATGCAAAAGAACCCTAGACTCATTCACAGTCTTCTCCATTTTACAAATATTTGACCTTAACTTAATTCTGCTCAGGGATGTTTCAATAATTCTCTTGAGACATTTTTTCTCTTGGAAATTTCTGCAGATCTGAAAGCAGTGTGATAATCTGAGAAACTGTAATTGTATTCATCTACTATCTAATATTTGGAGTTTAAAAACTGATATGAGGAAACCACCACAGTTTATGTATTTTTTTAATGTTCATGTACAACTGCTTCTTCCTTGTACTTGATGGGAAACCCTATCATCAAGACAGTGCCAGGACTGGGAACTGCTGACTCAGCATCATCATCAATGCATTTCTCTTTGATTCTTTGC
>NW_004955634.1:67175-68567 GCF_000276665.1 Chinchilla lanigera
TTCAACTTACTCATCCCAGCCCACCCTTCTATCACTGAGATTGTCAGTGATGTCAAACATAAAATCTTCTCTTATTTTTCAGTCTTATTCAGGAAGACATAGGAGCCATAAATGCAGGATTTTATCTCATGGAATGGAAAGGTGATGAAAGAAATGATGAAGGCAGAACAGAGACTAGCTTAGGTTGGACAATATCTTCACCCCCTTAAGTCATTTACTTTATTCATTTTTTAAACTTCTCTACACTTACCTGAGTATGAAATATTATATTTCACTAGATAAAAGGTCTCATGTATGATCAATTATAGAATTTCTCATTGAAGATTTTAGAGGAATTGTAAGTTTGAAAAGTTATGTATTAGAGATATAGAATAACGATTAAAAAGTGGGTTTTTGTTGACCTGGTATTCTCTGATTATATTTTCCTTAATTTCTTTTTGCATTTATACCTTCTATTGTATTCCTCTTATAATGACATAACTTTACTGTACATTGTTTTAGAATAGATATTATATAGTCTACTATACTTCAGTTTAACATTTACAGAATGTTGTATTATTATCCCCAATTTAGAAATTGTGTCACCAACTTAAAGAAACTAAACAGAAAGGTATAGCAGAATTATTCCATAGCCAATTAAGGTGCAGGAAGGATCTTTGCTTGAAGAGAAAATTTGAAGGATAGAAAGGAGACCAGGCAAATAATGATGGGCACACACTGATTTTCATGCATGTCTAACATGTATATGAAAACTGACCTTAGATTTTTCTTTTCCATCTACTCCCTCAGGGCAGAGGGTGTGAGCAAGGACCCCAGGGACATTACAAATTGAGTCACTACCACAGCAGAGAGTAGGTCCGGACTGGGAGGTCCTGGGAATTTCTCTGGCTGGGGGCTGGGCAAGCAGACTCTCTGAGCACCCCTGCATGCTGTGCTGAGAGGGGGAGTGCTCTGGGAACTGCAGGGCCCGAGGGTTCGAGTCTGTGCTCGGCCCACACCACCACGGTTCACAGCTGAAACGCATGGAGAGAGCCAGGTATTTTCCATCTACTCCCTGAGGGAAGAGGGCCTGAACAACGACCCCGTGAACATGACAGACTGAGTTGCTGCCATGGAAGACAGGATGTCTGACACATATGTCCCAAGGATTTCTCTGGCTGGGGGCTGGGTGAGCAGACTCTCTGGGCCAGGTGAACAGACTCTCTGAGCCCCACACAACCTGAGCCGAGAGAGCAAGTGCTCTAGGATCTGCAAGGCCTGTGGATTCGAGTCGGTGCTTTGCCTTCGCCCAGACCCTCCAGTGAGGCGAAGGCTGGGGAAGTCTGTGACTGTTACCCATCTGGGCTGAATCTGGTTCCTGAATGAGTCCTGAACTGAGTGGAGACATAGATT
>NW_004955634.1:75461-83741 GCF_000276665.1 Chinchilla lanigera
ATAGGAACAAACCCATAGTTGTGTGTATTCAGCACAGGTCTAGTGACTCATTGGGCTGAAATGACAAGTTTCTCAGTAAAATTTCCTAAATCTTTGTGTCTGCTTTGCAGTTCCACGTTTCTTATGAGGAGGGAACTTTAGTATCTAACTGGGACAGAAGGCATATTTCACATTAAAAGTTTATACTTATCTTCTTTTCCCTACTGTGTACACCACTGCTTTCATTTTAGTACTTGTGAAATGCGAAGAAAACACTCAAAAGGAAGGAGAAACTGGAATGGGGCAAAGGAGAGAAGAAGGGAGGAAAGAGGAAAAATACATACACATACATACAAGATGATTAAGATGGTTATACTAAATGTTAGTAGTTCATTCAGAGGAAAGGTTTAGGCTTATACTGTTTGATCAGTTTTTCATGCTTATATATTGCAATGTGAGCAACTTCTTTGAAGATAAAAGTATGCAATGTACTAATCATTGTTACTCTCCTACAATCCTGTTTTAAAATTTGAAACCACTGCTTTTAGTTTTTAATGTTTTCCTTAAAAGAAAAAAAAATACTATCTGTTCCCTTTCTCTATGAAAATGTGCCATTACATTTAAAAAAAGGTAAAAAAAATCACTAAGAATGGCCTCGAATGCTTTTATGGAGAAAACCCAATTCTTTAACAATTTGCTCTGATAAAATAAGATTAAATTGAGAAGTCCTACCTAATTGCTGTCATGTAAGTCCTACCTAATTGCTGGCATGAATAGCTGCAATGATGTTATAATTGTCAGGCTCTGTTCAGCACATGAAACTAACAAACAATTGTGTCATCCTTAATTAAAGGGCTCTAAGATTTTATGCGTCAAAGTGGTTCTCTTTCCTCGTTAGCAATAGAGCTTTCGTTATACTTATTTTTATTTTACTTATTATTTTAAGGTGAGCACTATTTTAAAATTTTCCTCTGGAATTTATGACATGACACCTATGTAGAAAACATCGCATATGTAAAATCTTTTTAATTTGCAATCTAGTGTAAGATACAGTGCAGGTTCTTCAAGGGTAAAAAAAAAAAGGTGAAAAGACCATCTTCAAAACAAATATATGAGGGTTGGAGATTTAGCTCAGTGGCACAGCGCCTGCTTGGCAAGCATGACATTGTGAGTTCAATTCTCAGTACCGGGAAAATAAATAAATAAATAAATAAATAAATGACAAGGGCATTACACATTTTATGAGCAGTGCTTTATCTTTCATAACATTACATTTGCAAATGATGTAATATTGCAACAACACATGTTGTTTATGGATTCAAAAGTTCAAATAATTTTTTTCTACTGAGGCTGAAAGTGAAAGTAGAATACATGTTTTCTTTAATATAACATGTCAGAAAAGTAAACAGCTCATTAGATAACGACTCCAGGCCACATTCCCTAAGGACCCTGCTTTCTAGATAAGCATCGTGTAAAGCATAGATTACACTGTACCGGTTTGTAACTCCATGCGTATTGACATGGTTTTCCTCCTACATGCTCATGCTCATTCTTTGTTTTGTCCCAGTATTTGGTGATCATCAGTTTCTCCGACTCTAAGATGCAAGTTCATAATCTCTTTATGAGCACTGAGAGCAATTGCTTTAAATAGAAAAGTCCCAGTGCAAGCTACTCAAAATCTTCTGAAATTTCACTTTATTATCTATCTATTCATGTAGTAATGGAGCCATCAATCTTTCTGTCTACCTATAATTGATCTACCTCCTCTGTGTATTTCTTGTTCATATGAAACAATCTTATACACCTATGGACCTACTGAATCCTCAGGTGTTATCCCCATCTATTCATCTACTATACATCCATGCATTTCTCCACACATACCTGCAACAAACCATTCATCCATCCATCCAACTGCTCCTTCATCATTTTTACCTACTAGAACATGGGACTCTGACCATTTCTAATTCTTAAGGGATAGCTTTCAATTTTATACTGCATTTCTTAAAATTTTCTCATACTTAAGAGAATTTCATTCTATTTTATAAAATAACAATAATTCAAACATAATTTTGTCAGTTTGAGTTCAATATAGGAAATCCTGCTGCACATTTGATATAAGAAAGTGAAAAATATTCGAATCAGTCCTTCATCACTCCAGGTCAAACGAATATAGTGCTAATAGTTTGGGCACATATTTGATGTGTTTTCCTGCTAAACTTTTCATACATCAAAACATTTATGTATAAGTGCTTTATATCTTTCTTTTGGTAATTCTGTGATATATATTTCCCTTTATTATTTTACATTAAGTAAACCCAGTGGCAAGGTCTGTATAATACTCCATTTTCTAAATGTGCTATAAATTACTTATACATTGTACCACCTTCAAATGTATGAATTATTTCCAAGTTCATATTTCCAAAATAGTGCTGTGATGGATATTTTCATGGCAACCATTTGGTTCCAACTTTAATTTTTGTCTCGAAAAAATGCTCTTGATAAGAATCACTGGGTCAATGAAAGTGAATATCTTTAGAGGTTTCAAGCATAATGAAATTTTAAAAATTTAAAAACTTTAGAGACCTGTGTTTGAGATTTCTATCCCCTGCAGATGCACTTAGTCACAACACTTACTATTCAGACCAGGTACAGACAGACACTGGCTCACTCACATTCTGAGTCCTCAAATCTCTTCTTCCTTACCTAGAACCTTTCATGATTTCAGCAATGGCTTTTCAGGGATGCCTCTGGCCTCACAAATGCACAGTTCTGAAGTGTGGAGGAAGCAATTTGTATGAGCAGGCAGAGCTGACAAATGTTATATTTTCAAATGTCAACTAGAATAGGCAACACTGCATAGAGTATAAAGCTATAGGTGCAGGATGGGTCCCAGTGACCCCCACACAGACACACCTTAATTCTTTAATCACCCATTTTCTCATGCACATATAGGGAAGAGGGGAAGGCCTGGATCCAGCTGGAGAAATCAGGGTCCTTAGGAGTGGAGCGTGAAAATGAGCGCTGACTGCACTGAGAAGATGCTTCATAATGTATCAGCTCATCAAGCCGTACTCATGCTTTGTCCACTGCTCAAGTTTTACATAGCTTAAAAGAATTCAGATTTAAAAGTACGGCAAGATTTTCAGAAGAAATGGTACCTACCATGCAAGCCTACACACACATTCTCCTCTGTTACATTTCTATTTTACAATTTGTCTAAACTATACAAGCCAAGATATAATTATTTCACTTGATAACTTATTTAGAAAAAAAGTTACATGTCGTTATTGCAGCACAAACTTTCACAATTTTGAAGTATCAACAATGATATTGGGTTAGCAAAGGTCGTCCTTATTTGCAATTGAGAGGAAAGAAGAAATTTTGCATTGTGAAAACATTTATGCCTTGATGTTAGGATGTATTGCCAAAAAATTAAAATATTCAGTGATAGTCTTTTGAGTGATAAAGAAATGGAAAAGTTTCAAGGTAGTAAGAAAGTACTCTGAGGTAAGGCAAGTCACAGCATGTTTGTTTTAAGGGAATACAGCCAAATAAATAGAAAAGAAGCTTTTATGTGACCTTAAAAATTGCATCAAGAATGGATAAAGATGGATGTCAGTATGATCATACTGATGTTTTCATTGACTCTATCTGAGCATCAATCGATGTAGTCAAGTTAAAGTACTATTATGACTCTGTTGGGGTTCTGAGGAGAAACAAATTCAGTAGGATGCATATCAAGCACACACACACACATTCAGACATACAAATAACATGGAGAGAAGCAAAAATTATGGTCACCACTTGCTTCAACACATGGTAATTTAACATAATTTCTAAGATTCAAGTATCTTCTTTTAAAGCTAAAGTAGATAGACCAATATTGCCTGGTTAACAATATTTGGTGATATGTTAGGCAGAGGAAGAAGGCAAGGTTTAGGCTGCGTTTAGAAATCAGAGTCCACAGTGACAGTCGGAGTTGGACAGTCGGAGAAGGCGGTACCTGATCTGATAAGTCCAACAAGCTGGAAGTCACATAACAAGAGATATCAAAACTTCAATGCTGATCCTTTACCAAAAATCTGGGTGCTCTCTGGGAAGTCCCAGTTAGGAGATGGTGCCAGAAGGATCTTGGAACAGGACCTTCCAAACACTGCAACAGCCCTTCTCCTGGTTGTGCTTTTATTCTATTCAAGCTGCAAGCCTATTGGATGTTCTCATTCACACTCAGGATGTGTCTGCTGTAGTCAGTGTATTGGGCTACGTAGTAGTCATATCTGGAAACACCCTCTGGACATAACCAGAGCTGAGCTTCATTACAGAAGTATTCTTTATAAAATGGGGAACACATTACTTCTTTTATCAGAATAAGGGACAAATCTTCCATTCTGTTCTTCTTACCATGCTTGTAACATTACTGAACTTACCATGTAGATATATCCATGCCAGGCAGGCAGGCACTGTGACTCCCGTTATATCCCTGGCCCTCATGTAGATTTAACAATATTTAATTAGTGATGTTTTATCAATAAATGTTATGTTACAGAGTGTAGGAATACAAAACATGCAAAGATATATATGTTTTGAGCAAGCATCTAAAGTGATCTTGCTTTATTACCTGCTGCCATAACCCATCTCTTCATTCCTGAAAGATCTGGGCAGGTTCTCATTCTGCCTGGATTTGTTTATTGTAGTTTCCATTTGATCTTAACAAATGGCTACAATAATATTAGGACATCCACAAGAGATCCACACTTCAAAAACACTCATCATCAATTCAACGTGCAATACTAGCCCAATTTCTACCTTGTAGTCCAAACCAGTCATCTCTAAGACCACCATATCTTCTTAGGTAGCATATTTATTCAGAGACATGAGAGTCCCAAAGTGCCCACAATGAATGTTCACATTTCAGTTTGACGGAATTATTGTTCTTCTCATCCCTTGCTGGAGCTGACTTCTAGAACAACAACATACAAAGTCAAGGAAACACAAGGAAATATTTGTTTGTTGCTCCTGAGGTAATGTGCAGTTGTATCATTCTGATTTCCACATATTTACAGAATCATGGCCATAATAAACGTAGCACTAGAAGAAATAGTACAGTACTTTGTATAATAGCTCACATCATATTTTGCTTCACTCAAATGAGAGATACCATACAATAAATAAGCTTCTGTGTCTGGCTTATTTCACTCAGTATTACATTTTTCAGGTACACACAAAGAGAACGATAAAGAATGTATGCAAGGGGGACAAGAGGATGAACCTCTCATGATGAGGAAAGTGTCCAAAGGAAGGACGGCAAGGGGTGAGGAGGAAGGGATGGGGAACTGAGCACAATAGAGATATGCCACGGACATGGACCTAGTAACCTCAGCATAAATTAAGAAAACATGGCATAACGTGAAGTAAGACGAATAATATCAATAGGAATGAAAATCATGATAGGGAAATTAGGAGAGAAAGGAAGGAGGGAAGAAGCGGGGAGGGAAGAGGCACAGGGTTAAAAATAGAAACAGCTGTAACATGTACATGTGCCCACTTCCAAAGATGACTGTAAACGACATCTGCTACACGCATGTACTAAACAAATTTTGAAAAGTGCACATACTATTTTCTGGATATCTTTAACCAGGCCTTCTGGGATAAAGATAACGAAAAGCACGGTACTTGCATCTTCAAAACATTATTTCATCATTTTATGGAATCAGCTGCATCTACATGATGAGGAAATGTGAAGGCCAGTGAATTCCATCAGCCTAAACACGTCGCCCTGTTTTGTTAACCTTGAACTGTATTCTAATGTCTGAAATATAGCAGTGTGTGATACCATGGGGAAAAATGAACCCTTCTACAAGTCCAGAGATGTTAGTTTTCACAGAAAAACTACATGCAGAGAAGCCAACTCTATACCCATTGTGTGCTTATTTCAGCAAGGACAAATTATTGCTCTTTCCATGGTAGTATAGACACGTGTAATCACCCTGGCTCCTGGATGCCGGCCGTTCACCTTGTGTAATGCAGCCATTCCAGGTTCTCAGAGGGAGCTCTGTGTGTGGGCAGTTCAGCACTCAGCAGTGGCTGTAGCCCAGTCACACTGGGTGAGCTGCACCCCAGGTACCATGGAATGTGTTAATGTGCTAGGTACAAAAACCATTTCTGCATTGAAACCAAAATTATATTCACCACTTTTTAAAATCGCATGTAAACTACAATGATTCTATGTAAACTTTACCACCAAAATAGCTGCCTTCGCTCCTCAGGTTAGGGAACCAACACTGCAATTCTATAGAGTATTCCATTTATTTATCCAGAATAAAATTTCTGAACCAGAGAAATGAAACGATCATAGAATTAATTTTGGAATCTTCGGGTCCACTCTGAATTGCCATGGGCTAAAAGTCCGTTGATCATCTTGCTTCCCCAGGCCCACACTTTTATCGCAGGGCCACTTATATTTCAGACCTGCTTCATTCAGCATTAGTTCTAATCCACCATTCAGGAGCCTTTGCCATGTTCGTTTCCTTTTCTGCAATACGCAGTTTTCCTGTTCAGAAATCACGTGTCCCTTTTCCAGAGGACGCAAGGAAGATTACCCGTGTGAGTTTCTGCTAGTGCTTCTGGGTCCCTCCTGCAGGTTGTCTGACAACATTCTTATGCCGGGTGTTCTGGGTCTGTAACCTGGCTCAAGCCTGGGAATTGTCTGAGTTGCTGTGGTTCTCTGTACTCTTGATTTCAGGAAGGTTTTTAAAGTTTCTCTGAAATATTTCTGCTTATGTAGTTACAATAAAAATTTAATAAACTTCCTCTCTATTTCATGTCTGGAAGTATTATACTTGGCCATGCATAAATGTCTACACAAGGCACAGTCTCCACCATTCTTTAGATTATGCTGACCTATAGAATCTTTGAACTAACAGCTAATTTTTCCTTCCTTACATTGTTAAGAGATACTGTGTTGAAGCAGCCGGTATACTCATATTACTTACTCTTCCTAACATAATCAAAATTGTTCTGCATACATTCACTGAAATGGTTGCATCTCAGACGAGAAGAACTGGGATAATCTATTGGATCAATATTATCTATGTTTAATGTTTACAGTTTCAGAGTATCAGTACTGCCTATAATATAAGAAGGAGAAAATGTTGCTACTTTAATTTTCATTAAATTATACAGCCACTTGCACAAACCCTAACTAAATTAGTGAAAACATCTTCAGCTTTCTGTTTCACCTATCATTTTTGAAGCCAACTTACATATTGTCAAATTTCTCTGCAAAAACTGAAGTAAGAAGGAAAAAAAATCTATCTGTATAACTCTCTGTAAGATGTTTCACTAGGTAAAATTAGAGGATAAAAGAGAGGAGAATTAACATGGGCACATTCATGCTAAGTTCCTGAGGATTCACTCCCTGCTCAGATCATGAAGCTGGAATCTGCAGGAAAAGAGGAATTAAGGAGATGGCACCAGTGTGGGGCTGAAGGTCTAAAAACATTGTGCACCATCTTTGGTGTGATTCAGTTTTGCGAGGCTGGAGAAACTAGAATCTTACCTCCCAGGTGATTTCAGCAGCAAAACATATACCCATTCAAGCACAATATAGTTTTTAGAAAGAATCAACTTTTCATTTGCTTTTATTCCATCAAAGATGCTATTGTATTGGATGGTGCAACTACAGTCAACATGGGTTCACCTCTTCCCTTACTTCTCTGGGATATATCATAATCATTTCTAGCTACACCTCACAAACTCACCCATATTGTGTTTTACTAATCTGCCTGTTTCTCATTACTCAAGTTGTCATATGATAACAGTGATGTTAAGTTTTATGAAAGCAAAAATTGTTGGTATCTTTTAACATGTACAGAGAAAATTGTTACACAGAAATACTAGACATCCTATTTAGTAAAACAGAAAGTGAAGGAATATAAATAATGAAAATGTATAATTTGGTGTTCAAATAAGATCAAATATTTTGGAGAATAAATTTGCTATTAAAAATTACTTAGTTTTTCCATCAATTCCATGCCCCAATCACATGCTCATATTCAAGAGACAAAAATAACAGAAGAGAGCTTGCGCCGAGACAGGGAGTTAACTGGGAGCGGCAGGGCTCGTAGGTCCGAGCCTGTGCTGGACACACACCACCACGATTCCCAGTTGAAACGCATGGAGAGAGCCAGGTACTTCCCATCTAATCCCTGAGGGCTGAACAGGTGAACAAGGATCCCAATGACATTACAGACTGAGTTGCTGTGGCGGCAGAGAGGACATCTGGACAGAGTGGCTCAGGGG
>NW_004955634.1:91098-113619 GCF_000276665.1 Chinchilla lanigera
TTTGTAAAATGCTGTCTGTCTGTTAAAAAAAAAAAAGAAAAAAGAATGGCGTTGGATGCTTTTATGGAGAAAATTCCAATTCTTTCCCTATTTGCTCTGATAATTTGAGATTAAATTGAGAAGTCCTACCTAATTGCTGCAATGTAAATGAATGAATAGCTGAAATGATTTTAAAATTGTCAGGCTCTGTTTAGCACATGAAACTAGCAAGCAATGGTGTCATCTGTAGTAAAGTGCTCTAACAATGCATGAAAGTGGTTTTCGTTCCTCATTAGTTATAGAGCTTTAGTTTTATTTATTTTTGTGTTACTTATTAATTGTAGGGTGTGCAATATTTTGAAACTTTCCTCTGGAATTTATGACATGATGCTTATGTAGAAAACATTGCATATGCAAATCTTTTTAATTTGCAATCTAGTGTAATATACAGTGCAGGTTATTAAAGGGTAAAAAAATGAAAATGAAGGACAATCTTCAAAATAAATATATGACAAGGATATTACACATTTTATGAGCAGTGCTTTATCTGTAATGGTGTTACATTTGCAAATGATACAATGCATGCTGTTCATGGATTCAAAAGTTAAAATAATGTTTAGGACTGATACCGAAAGTGAAAGTAGATTATAAGTCTTCTTGAATGTAACATGTCAGAAAATATAAACAACACATTAGATAATGACTCCAGGGCACATTCCAAAAGGACGCTGCTTTCAAGATAAGCAACGTGTAAAGCATAGATCACACTGTAACATTTGTAACTCCATGTGTATTGACATGGTTTTCTTCCTATGTGCTCATGCTCATTCTTTGTTTTTTCCTACTATTTGGTGATCATAAGTTTCTCCAATTCTAAGACCCAAGTTTGTAATCTCTTTATGAGCACTGACAGCAATTGCTTTAAATAGAAAAGTCACAGTGCAAGCTACTCAAAATTCCTCTAAAATTTCTCTTTATTATCTATCTATTCATACAGGGATTCAGCCATCAATCTTTCTGCCAACATACTCTTGATCTTCCTTCTGTACGTACTTTTTGTTATATGAATCAATCCTGTACACTTATGGACCTACTGAATCCTCAGGTGTTATCTCCATCTATTCTTCTACTTATACATCCATGTATTTCTCCACAAATACATGCAACAAATCATCCATCCATCCAACTGCTCCTCCATTAATTTTATCTAACAGAACATGGGGCACTGACCATGCCTAATTTTTAGGGGATAGCTTTCAATTTTATGCTTTATTTCTTGTTTTTTTCCCTCATACTTAGGTGAATTTTATTCAATTTCATAGAATAACAATAATTCAAGCATAACTTTGCCAATTTTGGTTCAATATAGGAAATGCTGCTACACATTTGGTATAATAAAGCAAAAAATATTCACATCAGTCCTTTATACTTCAGGCCAAATGAATGCATTCTTAATAGTTTGGGCACATATTCGATGTGTTTTCCTGGTAAACTTTTTATACAACAAAATATTTGTATATAAATGCTTTATGTCTTTCTTTTGATAATTCTATTATATGTATATATTTCCATGTATTATTTTATATTACATAAATCTAATGGCAAAGTTTCTATAATGCTCCCTTTCCTAAATGTGCTATAATTAACTTATACCTGGTATGACCTTCAAATGTATGAAAATTCATGCTTCCAAAAGAGTGGCCTGATGGATATGTTCATGGCAACCATTTGGCTCCAACTTTAATATTTGTCTAGAAAGTGTGCCCTTGACAGGAATGACTGGCTCAATTAAAATGAATGTCTTTGGAAGTTTGAATCATAATGAAGGGTTTTTAAAACTTTAGAGACCTGTGTTTGACATTTCTATCCTCTGCAGATGCACTTAGTCACAACCCTTACTATGCTGAGAAGGTACAGCCAAACATCTGGCTCACTCACATTCTGGGTCCTCAAATCTTTTCTTTCTCACCCTAGAACCTTTCATGATTTCAGCAATGGCTTTTCAGGGATGCCTCTGGCCTCACACATGCACAGTCCTGAAGTGTTGGGGAACCGATTTATGTGAGCAGGCAGAGCTGACAAGTGTTATATTTTCAAATGTCAACTAGAATAGGCAACACTGCATAGAGTATAAAGCTATAGGTGCAGGATGGGCCCCAGTGACCCCCACACAGACACGACTTAATTCTTTAATCACTCAATTTCTCGTGCATACATAGGGAACAGGGGAAGACTTGGAGCCACCTGCAGAAATCAAGGTCCTTAGGAGGGGAGTGTGAATATGAGCGCTGACCTTTACTGAGAAGAAGTTTCAGAGTGAAACAGCTCATAAAGTAGGACTCATGCTTCCTCCACAGCTCAGGTTTTACACAGCTTAAAAGAACTCAGACTGAGAAGTAGGACAAGGTTTTCAGAAGAAATGGCACCTCCCACACAGGAATACACACACATTCTGCTCTGTTACATTTCTATATTACAATTTGTCCAATCTATCCATGCCAAAAAACAACTATTTCACTTATTACTTATTCAGTCAAAAAATGTTACATGCCTTATTATTGCAGCATAAACTTTCACAGTTATGAGGCCTTTACAGTGATAATGGGTTAGCAAACGTCATCTTTATTTGCAGCTGATATGGAAAAAGAAATTTCACATTATACAAACATTTAATTCCTTGAAGTTAGGACATACTTTCAAAAAATTAAATATTTTAGTGATAATCTTTGAATGATAAAGAAATTGAAAAGTTTTGAGGTGGTAATAAAGAACTCTGAGGTAAGGCAAGTCACAGTATGTTGGTTTTCCTGGAATACAGCCAAATAAATAGAAATAAAGCTTCTTAAGTGACCTTAAAAATTGCATTGAAAATGGCGAGAGATGGAAGTCAGTATGATCACATGAATGTTTTCATTGACTCTATCTGAGGGTCAATAGATGTAGTCAAGTTAAAGTACAATTATGACTCTATGGGGGTTCTGAAGAGGGACAAATTCAATAGAATGTATATCAAGCACACATACACACACACACACAAATTACATGGTAAAGAAGCAACAACTATGGTCACCACTTGCTTCAGCACATGGTAATTTAACATAATTGTCCAACACTCAAGCTTCTCCTTTTAAAGCTAAAAAAAGAGACAAGTATCGCCTGGTTAACAGAATGTTTGGTGATATGTTAGGCAGAGGTAGAATGTAGGGTTTACGTTAGGTTTAGAAATGGGAGAGTCCACAGTGACAGCCCATATTGGACAGCCAGAGGAGGCAGTACCTGATCAGATCAGCCCAAGAAGGTGAAAGCCACAGAACAAGAGATATCAAAAATTCAATGCCAATCCTTTACCAAAAGTATGGGTGCTCCCTGGAGAGTCCCAGTTAGGAGTAGGTGCTGGAGGGATCTTGGAACAGGACCTTCCAAACACTGCAACAGGCCTTCTTCTTGTTGTGCTTTTATTCTATTCAAGCTGCAAGCCTATTGGATTTTCTCATTCACACTCAGGTTGTGTCTGTTCTACTCATTGTATCAGGCTGCATAGTAGTCATATCTGGAAACAGTCTCAGGACACAACCAGAGCTGACCTTACTATAGAACTATCCTATATCAAACGGGGAATGCATTGCCTCTTTTATCAGAATGAGAGGCAAATTTTCCTTTGCATTATTCATACTATACTTGTAACATTACTGAAATTACCATGTAGATACTTTTATGCTGGCCAGACAGGCACTGTGCCTCCAGTTGTATCCCTGGCCTTCATGTAGATTTAATATTTAACTAGTGATGTTTTGTCAATCAAGATTATGTTACAGAGTTTAGGAAAACAAAACATGGGAAGATATATGTTCTGAGCAAGCATCTCAAAAGATCTTGCATTTTTTACCTGGAGCAATAACCCATATTTTCATTCCTGAAAGATATGGGCAGGTTATTGATTGGTTTCTTGCCCCTCTGTAATTCCTGCTGAGTTGCTATGGCACCCAGGCCAGTATGGCACTGCAGGTCATGTGGTATGGTGCTGAGTCACCATGGCATCCAGCTAATATGGCGCTGGCCACTAAAGGCCATGTGCTAAGCCCCACCCTTCTTCCACTGAGTCGAATTACAACTTTCTACTTACCTTTTTGTAATATCCTGTTCCCTTTTTCCGTGCTCCCACCCAATCCAGGTCTGCCATGTCAGGCAGTGCGCCTCCTAAACCCCGCCTCCAGCCTGGGGCTATTTAACCTTGGACCCCACGAAAGATTGGCGGAGGCCACGTTTTTCTCTTTCCTGTGGCCTTTCCGCGTCCACAATAAAGGCATTTTATTCTGTTTTACTTCTCTCTGCAATGGAAAAACCTATCAGTTATCATTCTTCCTGGATTTGGTTGTTACAGTTTCCATTTGACCTTAAAAAGAGACCATAATAATATTAGGACATCGCTAAGAGGTCCATTCTTGAAACACACTCAGCCTTAACTCCATGTGCAGTACTAGCCCAATTCCTACTTTGTAGTCCAAACCAGTCACCTCTAACACAACCTTACCTTCTTACATAACTTATTTGTTGAGAAGCATGAGGGTCCCAAAATGCCCACAATGAATATTCGGATTCCAGTTTGAGGGAATTATTGTTCTTCTCATCACATCTAGAACTGACTTCTAGCACAACAACACACCAAGTCAAGGAAAAACAAGGAAATATTTGACTAATTTCTCCTCAAAAGTAATGCGGAGATATACCACTCTGATTTCCACCTATTTATGGAAGCACAGGCTCAATAAACTAACATTGGAAGAAATACTACAAAACACTGGATAATAGTTTAGAGCATATTTTGCTTCACTCAAATGAGAGATGCCACATGATAAATAAGCTTGTGTCTGGCTTATTTCACTCAGTATTACATTTTCAGGAGCATACAAGCAAAAAGAATGATGAAGAATGGAAAGAACATGGAGAAGAGGATGAATCTCTCATGATGGGAAAAGGGTTCAAAGAAAGAAGGGCAAAGGATGAGGAGGAAGGGATAGGGAACTAAGTACAATAGAGATATGCCATGGACATGGGCCTAATATCCTCAATGCATGTAAAGATACCATGGGCTAGCATGAACTAAGACTAATAATATCCACAGGAATGAACATCACAATAGGGGAATAACGGAAGAAGGACGGAAGGAGTGGGGAGGGAAGAGGCACAGGATTAAATATAGATACAGGCTGTAGTATGTACATGTGCCCACTCCCAAAGGTGACTGTAAATGGCACGTGCTACACGCATGTACTAAACAAATTTTGAAAAGTGCTCATACAATCTTCTGGAGAATTGTAACCTAGCCCTCTGGAATATAGATAACTAAGAGCATTGTAGTTGTAATATCAAAATAATATATCATCATTTTATGGATTCGGCTGCTTCTGCATGATGGGGAAATGTGAAGACCAGTGAATTCCATCAGCCTAAACACATTGTCATGCTTTGCTAACCTTGAACTGTACTCTAATGTCTGAAACATAGCAGTGTGTGATACCATGGGGAAGAATGAACCCTTCTACAAGTCCAGAGATGTTAGTTTTTACAAAACAACTACATGCAGAGAAGCCAACTCTATACCCAGTGTGTGCTTATTTCTTCAAGGACAAATTGTTGCTCTTTCCATGGTAGTATAGACACGTGTAATCACCCTGGCTCCTGGATGCCGGCCGTTCACCTTGTGTAATGCAGCCATTCCAGGTTCTCAGAGTGAGTTTTGTGTGTGGGCACTTTTAGCAGCCAGCAATGGCTGTAGCCCAGTCACACTGGGTGAGCTGCACCGCAGGTAACATGGAATGTGTTAACGTGCTAGGTACAAAAACCACATCTGCATTAAAACCAAAATTATATTCACCATTTTTAAAATCACATATAAACTACTATGATTCTATTTAAACTTTACTACCAAAATAGCTGCCTTCGCTCCTCAGGTTAGGGAACCAGCATTGCAATTCCACAGATTACTCTGTGTGTTTATCCAGAATAAAATTTCTGAACCAGACAAATGATCATAGAATTAATTTTGGATCCTCGGGTCCACTCTGAATTGCTGTGGGTTTAAAGTCTGTTGACCATCTTCCTTCCCCAGGCCCTTACTTTTATTGCAGGGCCCCTTATCTTTCAGACTTGCTGTCATCAGCATTAGTGTAAATTCACTACTCAGGAGCCCTTGCCATGTTTATTTCCTTTTCTGCAATGTGCAGTTTGCCTACTCAAAAGTCATAATTCACTTTTCCAGAGTATGCAAGGAATATCACCAGTGTGAGTTTTTGTTAGTGCACCAGGGTACTTCCTGAAGGTTAGCTGACATCCTCTTCATTCCAGGTGTTCTGGGTCTGTAATCTGGCTTAATTATGGGAATTGTCTGAGTTCTGGTTCTCTATAGTTTTGATTTCAGGTAGATTGTTTCATTTGCTCTGAAATATTTCTGCTTATATAGTTTCAATAAAGATTTAATGAACTTCCTATTTCGTTACTGGGAGTATCATAATAGGCCATGGTTAAATGTCTTCACAAGGAACACTTTCCACCATTCCAAAGATTATGCTGTCCAATAGAATTTTTGAGCTAATAGCTATTTTTTTCCTTACATTGTTAAGAGATGCTAAATTCAAGCAGCCAACATACTCCTATTACTTCGTCTTCTTGATATGACCAAAATTCTTCTGCATACATTCACTACACTGCTTGCATCTCAGAAGAGAACTGGGATAGCCGATTGGATCAAGATTACCTATGTGAAAAGTTTACAATTTCACAGTATCAGTACTGCCTATAATATAAGAAGGAGAAAGTGTTCTTACTTTAATTTTCATTAAATCATACAGCACTTGTAGAAAACCTAATTAAATTAGTGAAAACGTCTTCAACTTTCTGTTTCTCATACCATATCTGAAATCAACTTACATACTGTAAAATTTCTCTGCAGGAACTGAAGTAAGAAGGAAAAATAAACCTACATCTATGTAACTGTCTGTTAGATGTTGCACTAGGTAAAACTAGAGGATAAAAGAGAGGAGAATCAACATGGGCACATCCACACTAAAGTTCCTCAGGATTCTCTTGCTGCTCAGATCACGAAGCTGGAATCTGCAGGAAAAGAGGAATTAAGGAGGTGGCACAAGTTTGGGGATGAAGGTCTAAGAACATTGTGGAGCCTCTTCGGTGTGATTCAGTTTTGGGAGGCTGGAGAAACTAGAATCTTACCTCCACAAGTGACTTCAGCAGCAAAACATTCACCCATTCAGGCAGAATATAGCTTTTAGAAAGAATCAACTTTTCATTTTCTCTTTATTCCATCAAATAAAGAATTGTGTCACCACAATCAACTATTCTATTGAATTGTGTCACCACAATCAACATGGGTTCACCTCTTCTCTCAGTTCTCTGGAGTACATCTTAGTCATCTCTAGCTACACCCCGCAAACTCACCCATATTCTGTTTCACTAATCTGCCTGATCAATTTGTTTCTCATTACTCAAGTGGTCATAATATGAGTGATGTTAAGTTTTATATAAGCAAAAATTGTTCAGAATATTTTAACATGTGCACAGGAAATTGTTACACAGACATGCTAGACATCCTGTTTAGTAAAACAGAAAGTGAAGGAAATATAAATAATGAAAATGCAGAATTTATGTTCAAATAAAATCAAACATTTTGGAGAACAAATTTGCTTATTAAAAATTACTTGTTTTTTCTATCAGTGCCACATCCCATTACATGCTCATATTCAAGAAACAAAAGTCACAGAAGCGATTTCCTTCATGGTCATACTCAGTTCATAACTGAGACTGTTACATAACAGGCCAGGTAAAAATAATAGCACAAAAATTAATATCATATGAATTTCACATGACATGATAGCTTCATAAAGAACAACTGAAAGGGGTGGGGATTTAGCTCAGTGCCTGCCTGTCAAGTGCAAGGTCGTGAGTTCGATTCTCCGTACCGGGGGGGGGGGAAAGAACAACTGAAAGAAAGAGAAGGACAACATTGTATTTTTCTTCTTAGATTTAAGGAAGCATAGAGATTTGTGTACAAGTGTGATTACACAAAGGTAGTCTGAGCTAGTGGAAATAAAATGGAGGAAAACTTAGCCAGACCTGTTCACATTCTCCTCCTCCTCCTGCTTACCCTTCATGTCTTTTATCTGCTCATTTTCCTCCCCCTTATTCCTATAAATCTGGTCCTTATCTGTTTCTCCTATGTTCTTCCAGTAGTTGTGATTGATCACATCGACTTTGCACTGAATTACATCAATGTTACATTCTCTGGAAGGCACTAAGTTGCCCAATCTGTGCTGAAATGATGATGCTAATTCCTCAGCCTCCCACAGTGCTGGTACTACAGGAGTGCTCTGGCACAGCCATTTTTTCACATTCTGCTTTGTATGTCTGTGTCCATGAGGACAAGTATGCTCTTTCACAGTGGTTATAGAGAAGGAATCTCTGGAATTGAGTATCTCATGACCAATTTTATATGCATGTGGATAATCCTATATGATCTGCTTCAGGAAAAAGTTGTGAAAGAATATCACAGAAATAAATCATTTTTCTGGAATTTTCTTAAATGCAAAGTTAACATATCTTAGGGTGCCATGGCTGAAACAGTGGTATTCAGTTGCGACTAGCAGGTGATTTTGCTTTCCTAATGCATTTTTACAACATCTGAAGACATTTTTTATTACCAAAACCAAGACGGAGAGAGTGCTGTCATGTGATGAGTAAAGATCAATGAGTTACTAAGTATGCTATAATTCTCACCTTAGCCGTAAAACAGAATAAGATATCGTCCTGCACCAAAATTACTGCTACTGTAAATCCAAGATCTGAAAAGGCAGTTCCTAAGAAATATAGACATAAAAAACACACTATGGAACTATTTATTTATTTCTTTATTTTAAAAAATAAAAGAAAGAAAACATCTTAATAAACAAACATTTATTTACAAACTAGCAAGAAAAAAGCAAACAAAGCAGAGTTACAGATAAAGTTGTAGGAAATCAACCATGATTGTTTTATTATTTACTGATCTCTTCAAAGTGGTTTCTCAGGAAAACAAATAGAGACATACAAGATTGATCAAACAAGTAATCATTAACTGTTCCTCTCTAGAGAACAATAGAAGACAGTAGTACAACTATGTTAGCTATCCTGTATATACATACTTACATGATTTCCCCTTCTTTCCCTTCTCTCTGCCCATACCCCAGTTGCCCCTTACTTTTGAGCACTTTCCTTTTATTTCACGTTGTCTATTATACCTCGTAGTTTTTATTCCCTCAATCAGGTTTTACACTAGTGAGAAAATATGATGCTTACCCATGAAGGTCTGACATTTCACTTACGAGAATCGTCTCTAATTGTGACCATTTACCTATAAAAGCCTTGAGTTTACCTTTCCTTATAGCTGAGTAATATTCCATTATATGAAAGTACCACAATTTACTTATCCAGTCCTCAGTGCACGGACATTTGGGTTGCTTCCACGATTTAGCAATTATAAATTGCAGTGCAGTGAACATGGGTGCAGATATATTGCTGTGATATGATGTTTTCAGGTCATTTGAGAAAATATCGAGAAGGGGAATAGCTGAGTTAATGGGACCTCTAGACCTAGTTGGCTGAGCAATCTCCAAACTGATTTCCACAGTGGCTTCAAAAGTCTGCATTCCCTCCAGCAGTGGAGAAGAGTTCCTACTTCTCCACAGCCTTGCCAGTGTTTATTATTGGTCAATTTCTTAATGCTAGCCATTCTTACTTGGGTGAGATGAAATCTCAATCTTGTGCTAATTTGCACTTCTTGAATGAATAATGATGTTGAACATTATCTCATGTATTTATTCATTATTTGTATTTCTTTATATGAGAAGTGTGTGTTCAGGGGCTGGGGATTTAGCTCAGCGGCAAAGCGCCTGCCTGGTAAGTGCAAGGTCGTAAGTTCGGTTCCCGGGAACGGAGAAAAACAACAACAACAACAAAAAGTTCGTGTTCAACTCAGAAGCCCATATGTAGTTTAGGTCTTTGAATTATGGGGGGCTAATATTTTTAAATTCTTTATATGTCTAGAGAGAAGACCATTGTCCGAGGGACAGTGAGCTAAAATTTTTTCCCAATTTGTGAGTTTTTTTTTTACTCTGTTGGTGATTTCTTTCTTTAAAACAAAATTTTCATTTTAAAAATAAAAGGAGGAAAATGTTAACAGACAGACAACCTTTTACAAAATAGCAAGAGAACAGTACAAACAATACAGAGTTACAAACAAAGTCGTAGGAAATTAACAATGCTTGTTGTATTACATATTGATATCTTCAAAGTGGTTTCTCATGAAAACACATAAAGACATGCAATATTGATCAATCAAGGACTCATTGACAGTTTCTTTCAGCAAAGAAATACAAGACAGTAGAACAATTATGTTAACCATCCTGTATATACATACAAACAAAATTTCTCCTTCTTTGCCTTTTCTTATCCCACATCCCAGTTGCCCTTTACCCTTGAGTGTTTTCCTATCACAATCTCTATCATACCTCCGAGTTTAAATTAACTCTTTCAGGCTATACATTAGTGAAATAATGTGGTGCTTGCACATGCAGGTCTGATTTATTTCACTTATGGGTATGGTCTCTAGTTGTGACCATTTACCTATAAAGAGATCGAGTTTATCTTTTTTTATAGCTGGGTGATACTCCATTATATAAAAGTACCTCAATTTTCTTATCCAGTCCTCGGTGGATGGACATTTATGTTGCTTCCACAATTTAGCAACTACAAATTATGCTGCTATGAACATAGGTGCACATATATCACTGTGATATGATGTTTTTAGATCTTCTAGGAAAATACCCAGAAGAGAAATAGCGGGCTTCAATGGGACCTCTAGACCTAGTTTTCTGAGGAATCTCCAAACTGATCTCCACAGGGGTTTCATGCTGGTGATTTTTTAGATGTGCAGAAACTTTTTCATAGGATGAGATCCCAGTTGTTGATTCTTTGAAGTGTTTCATGGGCAGTTTGGTCCTTGTTCATGAACTCTCTGCCTATCCCTATGTCTTCAAAGTTTTTACCTACTTTCTCTTCCAATAGATTTAGTGTTTCTGTTTTAATATTGAGATTTGTGATTCATTTTGACTTGAGTTTGGTGCATGTTATAGACTTGGGTCTATTTTCAGTCTTTGGCAGGTAGCAAGTGAATCTTTCCAGCACTATTTATTAAAGAGGCTATGGTTCTTCCAGTGAGTGTGTTTGGCCCCTTTATCAAAGATTAGGTGGCTGAGTATGTTTGTGGTTGTGGCTGTTTCTTCCAGTCTGTTCTACTGATCCTCGAGTCTGTTTTTTAGCCAGTACCTGATTGATTTTATGACCGTAGCTTTGTAGTATAATTTCAGGTCAGGGTTTGTGATTCCACCTGATGTGTCCTTGTTGCCCAGAATTGCTTTTGCTGTTCTTGGTCTCTTCTGATTCCATATGAAATGAAGGAATGTTTTATATACATATGTGAGGTATGCTAATAGTTGAATGGGAATTGCATTGAATCTGTACAACAATTTTGTTAGTATGATCATTTTCACAATGTTGGTTCTTCCTATCCATGAGCAAGGAATTTTTTTCCATTTACTGAAATCTTCTTTGATCTCTTTCATCAGAGTACTATACTTTTCATTGAATAGATCTTTTACTTCTTTTGTTAGTTTGATTCCTAAATATTTCAATTTCTTGGATGCTATTGTGAAAGGTATGGTTTCCTTTATTTATCTCTCAGCATGTTTGCTGTTTATGTATATGAATGTTATTATTTTGGGGCCTTTGACTTTGTTTCCAGCTACACTGCTGAATATGTCAATTAATTCAAGGAAACTTCTTGTGGAGTTTTCAGGTCTTCCATGTAAAGTATCATGTCATCTGCAATTAGTGATAGTTTTGCTTCTTCCTTTCCTGCCCTTATTCCTTTTATTTCTCTCTCTTGTCTAATTGCTCTGGCTAATGGTTCCAGATCTTTGTTGAACAGGAGTGGTGACAGTGGACATCCTTGTCTTGCTCCTGATTTTAAAATACAAGCTTTGAGGTTTTCTTCCATTTAGAAAGATGTTGACTGTTGGTTTGGCATAGATGGCTTTGATCAGGTTGAGGTAAAGACCATCTATTCCTATTTTCTGTAGAGTTTTTATCATAAATGCATGTTGGACCTTGTCGAAAGCTTTTTCTGCATCTATTGAGATGATCATGTGGTTTTGGTCTTTGGCTCCATTGATACGGTGTATAATATTAACTGATTTGCAAATATTGAACCATCCCTGCATTCCTGGAATGCATCCAACTTTGTCATGATGTATGATTTTCTTGAATTTGAGTTCTTTCCTTTCCTATTTTGATAAGGTTGGCTAAGGGTTTATCAATTTTATGTATTCTTTCAAAGAACCAACTCTTTAATTCATTTATTTTTTGGAGGGTTTTCTTCATCTCGATTGCATTAATTTCTACCTGGATTTTTATAATCTTCTCCCTTCCTTGAGCTTTGAACTTGACTTATTCTTCTTTTTCTAAAAGTTTGAGGGGCAAGATTAGGCTATTTATTTGTTCTCTTTCTGTTTTCCTTATGTGTGAGTTCACCACTATTAATTTCCCTCTGAGGACTGCTTTCATTGCATCCCACAGATTCTGGTAAATTATATTTACTTTTACATTGGTTTGCAGGTATTTTTTAATTTCTTCTGTGAACCATTGGTTGTTCAGGAGGTTATTGTTTAATTTCCCAGTGTTTATGAAGTTTTTGGAGTTTCTTTTGTCATCAATTTCCAATTTCATTGCACTGTGGTCAGATAATATGCATGGGATAATTCCAGTTCTTTTGCATCTAGGTAGGTATGCTCTGTGGGTTAGAATGTGGTTGATTTTAGAGAAAGCCCCATGCGCAGCCAAGAAAAATGTGGATTCTGATGTGGTGGGGTGGAACACTCTGTATACATAAACTAAGTCCTTTGTTAGCAGATTTGGTTCAGATCTGTTATTTCTTTGCTTAGTTTTTGTCCAGTTGACCTATCTTTTTGTGTCAATGGGGTGTTGAGGTCCCCTGTTACAATAGTGTTATTAATTATATAGGTTTTAATGTCTGTTAAGATTTGTCTTATATACTTTGGTGCTCTGATACTGGGTACATTCATTTTTATGATTGTCATCTGATCCTCTTATAGTTTTCTCCTGACAAATATGTAGTGACCTTTTTCTGTTTGATTGCTCTCAGTTTGAAGTTTACATTGTCTGCAAACAGAATAGCTACACCTGCTTTTTTCTGGGTTCCTGTTGCATGGAGGATTGTTTTCCATTCTTTGACTTTCAGTCTGTGGATTTCTTTTTGAGTAAAATGTCTTTCCTGTATACAGCATATCGTTGGATTTTGTTTTTTCATCCACTTTGCCGATCTGTCTCTTTTAACTGGTGAATTGAGGCCATTTACATTTATGGTTATAACTGATATGTGTTGACTTATCATTGTCATGTTATTTAACTGCTGTTGCTTTCATACTTTTCCTACTTGTTTAATTGCTTGCTCTTCTTGACAGTTCTTTTCTATTGTTGTTCTTGAAGTTGTGGTCATTTTTTTCTCTGTCTATAATGTCTTTTAGTACTTTTGCAACGATAGTTTGACACTAATGAAGTACTTCAGTTGTTCTTTGTCGTGGAAATATTTTATTTCTCTGTTGAATTTGAGGGATAGTTTGGCAGGGTACATCAGTCTTGGTTGGAAGCTGTTTTGTCTCAGGACATGTAATACTTTGCTCCAAGCTCTTCTCAATTGGATGGTTTGTGTTGAGAAGCCTGCCATGATTCTGATAAGCTTTCCTTTATAGGTGATCTGTTTCTTTTCTCTAGCAGCTTTTGATATTCTGTTCTTTTCCTGGAGATTTGGGATCTTGACTATTATATGTATGGGTGTAGTTTTATTTTGGTGATGGTTAGTTGGAGTTCTTTATACCTCATTTACCTATATATCAGGTGATTTTTCCATACTTGGGAAATTTTCTGCTATTATTTCTGCAAATATTCTTTTTATGTTGTTTGTGTTGCCTCCTGCTGTTTCATTTACTCCTATCAGTTGTACATTATTCCTCTTTGCCTTGTCTTGCAGCTGTTGAATTGATTTTTCCTGGATCCTTGTTGATGTTAAGAGATCCTTTCTTTCACAGTGTCTAGCTGCCATGCTGTTTTCAAAATCTGAAATTCTATCTTTGGTTTCATTCAAGCAGTTTTGCCATCTTTCAATGGAAGCTTTGATTTCCTGGATGTCTCTTTGAAACTGGTTCATGCATGCTAATTCATTTCTATATTTTTTGTTTAACATTTCCCTCCATTGCCTTTGTTCTTCTATTTTCTTTTATGTTTCTTCTTTAGATATGCTGAGCAGTTCTTTCATTATTATTATCATTTCATTTTTTTTCTGAGAGATTATTTATGATCTGATCTCTTCTATGGTCTAATGGAGTTGTTTTTTGACTTCCATTGCAATCATTTCAGCAATTTCAGGTGTGTGTTTACCAAGTTCTCCTATGTCTATGTCTCCTGGACTTGTTCTGAGTGTGGTGGAGTTCTGGGATTTTGTTTTAGTCCTCGTCTCATCAAGTTTGATACTGGTTGCAGAAAGCTAAGTTTCCCTTTTCCCTGGCACCTCAGCAAAGGCCACTAGTGACGATAGTTTTCCTGGTGGTCAGGTTTGTCCGTCAGTGTCCACTGAGATGCACTGCTTAGTCTGGGGTTTTCCAGAAGATGGTGCAGTGTACCTAGTTCTCCCAGGTCTCAGATGTGGACCATGATGTCAGCTGATGGCAGTCCATCTGAACCAGCATCCCCTCACAGTTCAGGGCAAATGTATGAACAAGAATCAGGTTGCACTGGTGGCACAATCCCAGACCTGTGGACCTGTGTCCCCAGGCAGTTCAGGATACTGGCAAACCTAGACATGAACTGCAGGGTCAACAGTTTGTGGACCACGTGATTCTGTGTCTCTAAGCTGCTCAGAACCCACACAGGAGCTAGACGAAGGCTGCACCGACAGGGAGCGCAGTCTGACCATGCGTGTGACCTCCAGAAGGTCAGGGTGCAAGTAAAGCCCAAACCTGAACTGCCGGGCCAGCAGCTCATGGAGCGCCCACTCCAGTACCTCACTGGGT
Source organism: Chinchilla lanigera (assembly GCF_000276665.1). Lineage (NCBI taxonomy): Eukaryota > Metazoa > Chordata > Mammalia > Rodentia > Chinchillidae > Chinchilla > Chinchilla lanigera. The sequence goes on from NW_004955634.1 coordinate 106,269, forward strand.
GCTGGGCACATGCAGAGAGGGCCCACAGGTGAACCCCCGTGAGTGCAGTTCATGGGCCTTTTGAGTGAGGATCTCTGTCTGCACCGGGAGCTTGGAGGGCAAAGACTCTTAGGTAACTATTTAATAATCATGAACAATTTTAATAGATAAAAGCTTCAAAGTAGAGTACTTTCTGTGAGTGTAGAAAATACACAATGTAGCAAAAGCTATTAATATTAAAACAAAAAATATAAAGGATAGCGAGAATAATGGAGAAACCTCAATGCAGAATAAAAGATGGCAAACTGCACTGTCACTGCGACTTCTGATCTGCTGTGTGAACAGCAGGATTGAATGTATGGAGACACAGTGAGGGAGAAGGTTCCAGAGACCTACACGAAGACAGGCACCAGTGAATTCATAATAGAGCAGTAGATGCTGTGAGCTACAACAGCTACTGAAGGACGCCAGCCCCAGCATTTTCCATGTCCCCTAGGTGGCTGTGTGACCAGGTGACATTTGAGGGGAACATGAGACTGGGAGCAGCTGTGTTGGCTTCATCTCAGGGCTCACAAGCATTGGTAGGAAACAGCCTCTTCACTCAGCCTAACGTTCACTTCCAGCTTTACCTCTTGCCTATGTGATTATGTCATAGCCCCTGTCCTAGGATGGAATAAGACACAACATTGAAAGTAATTCCCTCAAAGAAATTTTTTGGGCAGGAAATGTTTCACTTTGTAATGTAAATAGCTGACTTTAATGCTGCATATTTGGTTTTGTCACAGTTGTCCATTCTTTTATCCTATGAAGAAATTTAGGAGAAATGTATGAGAGACATTCTCTGGGTGATTTGAATATATGATGCTGTATTACTTTCTTTCAATATTTATTATTATTTTACAGAAGTGAAAGATGAGAAGTTATCATTAGAAAGGTGAACTTCAAATGAAAGTGAACAGTTTTAATAGCACTTTGAGATAAACAATTGTTTTCATTTTTTTCTAAATTCATAGTACTCTAGTAGCTGATATTTGCATGTTGTTGGGTAAAAGATGTTGAAATACACCAGGAATCAACTGTCAGTGAGGCACTGGTTGATTAGCTTTGTATGTCTATATGTGTTTTCATGAGAAACTACATTGAATATATCAATATGTAATACAATAAGCATTGTTAATTCCCTACCACTCTGTTTGTAACTCTGTAATGTCTGTACTGATCCTATGCTATTTTGTAAAACGTTGTTGATCTGTTAGTATTTTCCTCCTTTTATTTCTAAAATAAAAAGAAAGAATAAAAAAAAAAGAAATACACCAGGAATGAGCAAAAAGGAAGCCTCAGAGGTGGTCTCAATATGCTAACAAGGGCCTTCTCAAAGAGACACAGCACGATTGCAGTCTCAAATCACAGTTATGAGATAGCAGGATTTTATCAAGTGATTGCCGTCATTCTTATCCTGAAGTTAAGAGAAAGTACACACTATAGAAGAATGCTGTGTAATTAAACACTGTGAAAATCACATGGTCTGTTGCTTTGGTTTTCTTTCATTTACTGATTCGTTTTTTCCATCTCTTTAATATTTTTAACCATGTAATTTTGTTCAAGCCACATCTCTTATCACACTAATAATTGACACAATGCATGGGAGAGTGTGAATGATAAAGAAAATAAAGGAAGCATGTATTGCTGTTCTTGTTTTCATGAAAACCTAATTAGTTTCCTCCAGAAAAAGTTTTTTGACCACTGCAAGGAGTAGTGTACTCTACTATCTTCATGATGAATTGTCATTCCCTCACCGCTGGGCTGATTTATACTTTGTCTGCCACCGATGTAGCTATGTGTGGCTCTGCAAGGAGGAATGCACAGGTGCACAATTCCATCCTGAACTGATGGCCTAATGAGCTTCTAAGGAGTCTGCAAATACTTCCTGTACAAAAGGCCCTCTTCAAGCCCCTCGCATGACTTTGCTGTGGTCATTTTCACAATAACCAGAAGAGCACATGACTAATCTCACACATATGTCAGGGGCAAAAGCTGCACAGAGATGTCAGAACTTGCAAAGTCCATGCAGCTCTTAAGGAGTAGAGCTCTGCCTCAAAGATATGCTTCGAATAACAAGTGTAACAAATCTCTGTAATAATACAAGGGAGTGCTTAGCCAGTGTGTAGCTCCTGAATAAAAGGAATTGAACAAGTTATTTTATTTTTTTATTTTAAAGAGAAAAAAACTTAACAAAACAACAATGAAAAAAAAAAAAACCAGAAAGATACATGAAAAACAGAATGATAGGAATTAGTTAACTACTGCTACATTACATACTGTTATATTCAACAAAGTTGAGTTTCCACTAGATGTAACAGTGTAAGATTGATCAAACAATGAACGGAAATAAAAGGAAATGGTGTGTTTATTTGACTACTTTATCAGAGATTATTTCACTGACTGTTGGTGATTGTATGTGTGTCTTCCAGTATGGTCCATTGATCTTCTGGTCTGTTTTTTAGTCAGTACCATGTTGATTTTATTATAGTAACTTCATAGTATAACTTCAGGTCAGAGATTGTGATTCCACTTAACATGTCTTTGTTGCCCAAGATTGTTTTTTGCTATTCAGGGTCTCTTTTGGTTCCAGATGAATTTAAGGAATGTTTTCTCTAGATCTGTGAGGTATGCTAATGGTAGTTTAATGCCAATTGCATTGAATCTGTAAGAAATTTTGAAAGCAACCAAAATGTCCATTCACTGAGGAATAGAAAAAAAATTGTGGTACTTTTATACAATGGAATATTACTCAGCTATACAAAAAGATAAACTCGAGGCTTTAGCAGGTAAATGATCACACCTAGAGCCCATACTCATAAGTGAAATAAACCAGACATCCAGGTGTAAGCAACTTAATGTCACACTACTGTAAGAATCTGAAAGAATGAATAAAAATTAAGAGAGATGATAGACACTGTGAAATGAAACAAAAATGTTCAAAATAAAGAGCAACTGAGGTGAGGGAAAAGAGGAAAGAAAGAAGGGGAAATTATGTATGTATGTATATACAGGATAGCTAACATAAATGTAGTACTGACTTCTATCGCTTTACTGAAAGGAACATTCAATGATTACTTATTTGATCAATCTTGCATATGTTTTCCTGAGAAATCACTTTGAAGATATCAATAAGTAATACCAACAACAATTGTTAACTTCCTACCACTTTGTAACTATATTGTTTCTACTGTTCTTTTTTTATTTTAGAAAAAAAGAAGGAAAATATTAACAATCATTTATAAAATAGCAAAAGAACAATATAAACAATACAGAGTTACAAACAAAGTGGTAGAAAGTTAACAATGCTTGCTGTATTACATATTCATATCTTCAAAGTGGTTTCTCAAGAAAACCAATAGAGACATGCAATATTGATCAATGAGCAAAGAAACAGAAGACAGTCATTCAACTATGTTAACTATCCTGTACATACATACATACAAAATTCCTCCTTCTTTTCCTTCTCTTTGCCCACATCCCAGTTGCGTTTTACCCTTGAGCATTTTCCTTTCATTTCACAATGTGTATCATGCCTCCTAGTTTTTATTCACTCTTTCAGGTTTTACACTAGTGATAAAATATGATGCTTACCCAGGAAGGACTGATTTATTTCAATTATGAGTACGGTCTCCAGTTGTAACCACATACCTATAAAAGCCTCGAGTTTAGCTTTCTTTATAGCTGAGTAATATCCCATTGTATAAAAGTACCACGTTTTTTATCCAATCCTCGTTGGATGGACATTTGGGTTGCTTCCACATTTTAGCAATTACAAATTGTGCTGCTATGAACATAGATGCACATACATCGCTGTGATATCATGTTTTCAGATCTTTGAGGAAAATATCCAGAAGGGGAATAGCTCGGTTGAATGGGACCTCCAGACCTAGTTTGCTGAGGAATTTCCAAACTGATTTCCATGGTGGTTTCACCAGTCTGCATTCCCACCAGCAGTGGAGAAGAGCTCCTATTTCTCCACAGCCTTGCCAGCATTTGTTATTGGTTGATTTCTTAGTGCTAGCCATTCTTACTGGGGTGAGATGAAACCTCAATGCTGTTTTAATTTGCATTTCTTGAATGACTGATAATGTTGAACTTTTTCTCATATATTTATTTGCCATTTGTATTTCTTTACCTGAGAAGTGCGTATTCTTCGCAGATGCCCATATGTGGTTTAGGTCTTTGAATTATGGGAGATTAATATTTTTTAATTCTTTATATGTCCAGATGAAGACCTTTGTCCAAGGAACACTCAGCTAAAATTTTTTCTCAGTTTGTGGGTTTTCTTTTTAGTCTGCTGGTGATTTCTTTACAGGTGCAGAAACTTTTCAGTGGGATGAAATCCCAGTTCTTGATTCTTTGAAGTGATTCACATGCAGTTTAATTTTTGTTCATGGACTCTCTTCCTTCCCTATGTCTTCAACGTTTTTAGCTACTTTCTCTTCCAATGGATTTAGTGTTTCTGTTTTAATATTGACATCTGTGATCCATTTTGACTTGAGTTTAGCGCATGGTGACAGACTTGGGTCTATTTTCAATCTTTTGCAAGTGGCAAGCCAATTTTTCCAGTAACATTTATTAAAGACGCTGTCTTTCTTCCAGTGACTTTTTTGGCCCCTTTATCAAAGATTACTTGGCTGAGTGTGTTTGTACTTGTGGCTGTTCCTTGCAGTCTGTTCCATTGATCCTCAGGTCTGTTTTTTAGCCAGTAACAGGTTGATTTTATGACCGTAGCTTTGTAGTATAATTTCAGGTCAGGGATTGTGATTCCACCTGACTTGTCCTTGTTGCCCAGAATTGCTTTTGCTATGCTTGGTCCCTTATGGTTCCATAGGAATTGAAGGAATGTTTTATATAGATCTGTGAGGTATACTAATAGTAGTTTAATAGGAATTGCACTGAATCTTTACAATTTTGGGAATATGGCCATTTTCACAATGTTCGCTCTTCCTATCCATGAGCAGGGAATTCTTTTCCATTTACTGAAACCTTCTTAGATCTCTTTTTTTTCAGAGTACTGTGGCTTTCAATGCAGACATCTTTGACTTCTTTTGTTAGATTGATTCCTCAATATTTCAATCTCCTGGATGTTATTCTGAAAAGTAAGTTTTCCTTAATATCTCTCAGTCCATTTGTTGTTTGTTTATTTATAGGAATACTATAACTGCATCTATTGAGGTGATCATGTGCTTTTTGTCTTTGGCTCCATTGATATGGCATGTAACATTTATACATTTGCAAATAGTGAAACAACCCTGCATTCCTGGAATGAATCCCACTTGGTCGTGATGTATAATTTTCTTGATAATTTGCTGCATTCTATTTGCTAGTATCTTATTGAGTATCTTTGCATCTATATTCATTAGGGAGATTGGTCTGTAGTTCTCTTTCTTGGTTGGCTCTTTATCTGGCTTTGGTATCAGTATGATGCTCGCCTCCAGAAATGAGTTGGGGAGAATTGCTTCCTTTTCAATTTCATTGAAGAGTTTTAGGACGGTTGGTATTCAGTCTTCTCTGAATTTCTTGTAATATTCTGTTGTGAATCCATCAAGGCCTGGGCTTTTCTTTGTCGGTAGGTTTTCAATCACGCTGTCAATCTCATTGATTGATATTGGGTTGTTCAGGAATTTGATATCTTCTTGACTCAACCGTGGAAATTCATATGTATTTAGGAATCTGTCCATCTCTTCTGAGTTTTCTATCCTATGGGAGGAAAGATTTGCAAAGTAGGTACTCATGATCTTCTGAATTTCTGTGGAATTTGTAGTACGTTCACCTTTTTCATTTCTTATTGCATGAATCTGAGTTCTTTCCTTCCTTTTCTAGATAAGGTTGGCTAGGGGTTTATCAATTTTATTTATTCTTTCAAAGAACCAGCTCTTGATTCATTTCTTTTTTGGAGGGTGTTCTTTGTCTCACTTGCATTAATTTCTACCTTAATTTTTATAATCTCCTCCGTTCTTTAGGCTTTGGGCCTGTCTTGTTCTTCTTCTTCTAAAAGTTTGAGATGTAGCATTAGACTACTTATTGGTTCTCTTTCTGTTTTCCTTACGTGTGAATTCACCACTCTAAATTTCCGTCTTAGGACTGCTTTCATTGCATCCCATAGATTCTGGTAAGTTGTATTTACATTTTCATTTGTTTGTAGGTATTTTTTAATTTCCTCTAAAATTTCTTCTGTGACCCATTGTTGTTCAGGAGGTTGTTGTTTAATTTCCAAGTGTTCATGGAGTTTTTGGAGTTCCTTTTGTCATTAATTTCCAATTTGATTGCACTGTGGTCAGACAATATGCATGGGATAATTTCAATTCTTTTGCATTTTGGAAGGTATGCTCTATGGTCTAGGATGTGGTCTACTTTAGAGAAAGACCCATATGCTGATGAGAAAAATGTGTATTCTGATGTTGTGGGGTGGAACACTCTGTATACATCTGCTAAGTTCATTTGTTTGCACCTTTGGTGCAGATCTGTTATCCTTGCTGATTTTTTGTCCAGTTGGCCTATCTCTTTGTGTCAGTGGGGTGTTAAGGTCCTCTGTTAGAATAGTATTTTTAATTATATGAGTTTTCATGCCTGTTAAGATTTGTCTTATATAATTAGGAGCTCCGCATTTGGTGCATAGTTGTTTATGATTGTTATCTCATCCTCTTGCAGTTTTCCCCTGACTAGTATGTAGTGACCTTTATCTCTTTTGATTGTTGTCAGTTTGAAGTTTACATGGTCTGCAAACAGAATAGCTACCCCTGCTTTTTTCTGGGTTCTTGTTGAATGAAGGATTGTTTTCCATCCTTTGATTTTTAGTCTATGGATTTCCTCTTGAGTGAAATGTGTTTCTTGTATACAGCATATCATTGGATTTTGTTTTTTTAATCCACTTTGCCAGTCTGTTTCTTTTGACTGGAGAATTGAGACCATTTACAATTATAGTTATAACCAATATGTGTTGATTTATCGTCATTTTATTTACTTGCATCGGCATCCTACTTTTTCTGCCTGTTTACTTGCTTGCTCTTCTTGACATTTCATTTCTACTGTTGTTTTTGAAATTGCAGTCAGATTTTTCTCTGTCCAGAATATCTTTTAGTACTCTTTGTAGTGCTGGCTTGGCACTCATGAAATTCTTCAATTGTTCTTCATCGTGAAAATATTTTATTTGTCTGTTGAATTTGAGGTATAGTTTGTCAGGATACATCAGTCTTGGCTGGAAGTTCTTCTGTCTCAGGACCTGTAATATTTCCCTCCATGGTCTTCTTGATTGGATGGTTTGTGCTGAGAAATCTGCCGTGATTCTGGTGGGCTTTCCTTTATAGGTAATCTGTTTCTTTTCTCT